>NC_069502.1:121905792-122205792 GCF_027579735.1 Bombina bombina | reverse complement strand
TTTCAAACTGTAAAAGATATGATTAAAGCATAACAACAAACCACATTAAATGGACAGTCTACACTAGAATTTTTATTGTTTAAAAAAATAGATAATCCCTTTATTACCCATTCCCCAGTTTTGCATAATGAAGAGATGACTGCGTTCTGTATAGAAACAAAAAAAGAAGAGGCGCTCTGGTGCAGATGATCCTTGGCTACAAATGATTCTAAACTAACAGTTCAGAGTAATACTCACAAAGATGTTTGCACATGCAGTGCAATAACAGGTGAGCCGAAGCTTCAGAGCCGCTCGGCTGACTCGCTAGAGGGTGAAATCAGCTGTTCACTGGGTAATCACTTCACCAACGATGTGGGGAAAAAAGATACCTATGACATAAAATATAGATACCGCCCTTGGTGCAGATTATCCCAGACACAGAATGCACATACAACAGATGTCGAGAAGTTATACTCACAAACGGAGTTGCACAAGCAGTGCAATATCAGGCGTGCCGAATCTTAAAGAGCCGTTCGGCTGACTCCCTGAGGCCTGTACAGCTGCTCCTGGATCGTTGGAGGAGTGGTGGAAAATAAAGGTGGATATGCCGATAGAGGTTAATCCAAGCAAGGGATCAATAAGGCAAATAGAACAATTCACCAGCAAGGTAGACAAAATAAAAGTATTTATTAAAAATATAAAAATTACTTAGCAACGCGTTTCTCGGCTAACATGCCGTTTCATCAGGCTACATAATTCTAAGAGCTACCTTGCTGACTTAAAAGGACTGACAGGACCAATCAAAACCCTGAAAATTCACACACCTCCCTTGCTCAGGTGTACTATCTGATTACAGGGTGTCGCCCTGAGATACATAGCACTTTTGTTAAAAATGAATACAATTTATACAAACTTCAAAAAAATCTTTCTATATATACAAGGGCAGTTTAACATGAATCGATGGCAAGTTTTAATCTCAATAATTGTAACAATAATATTTAGATATTTCAGTCTTACAAACAATATAACAATATAAAAGAAATACGATATAATAATCAGATATTTATAAATATAATAGATGAATTCTCAGTAATAAATTTATAATAAACATATAAATCATATAATAACAAATTATATATAAATACAAGAATAAATACTAAAAAAATATATAATTACTAAAAATATATATAAAGCCATATAATCAATCATATTACTACATCTAATGGTCGGATTAGAACTCACGACCTAGTGGCTGGGAAACCATCAACCCAGCCACTAGGCTATAAGCGGGCTTCTGATGCAAGTGTTCATAGTGTACTGAATGTATCTTGACAATGCTGTGACTGGTGCAAGTGGTGCATTATACAAAATAAACGTGTGTGTGAAAAAAGGTGTATAAATGTGATGTACTTGTGCCTAACAGATAGTGGTATTTACCTTTATAGTGATGTACATATAAGGAAAGCAATGATGTACCATTATGTGATGGATTGCTATGTGTGGCCATAGCAGATATGTGTGACATGTTGGTTAACATACTAGTGTGATGGCTAAAAATAAAATAAGAATTGACTAAAAGCCAATATTGGAAGGGGATACTAGTAATTATTATAGTGCTAACATGTTAATAATTTGCTAAAAAGATATTATGAATGATTATTAAGAATACTTGATGTATTCATATGACATATTTACTATGTTAATGTATTCTTAATGTGACAGTATTAAGCCACTATATATAATGTGATATATATTAGTATTAAACATTGACTAGATTGGATCTCCCGACCTCATAGTATAAATATCTAACAAGCTAACCGCTAGGCCATGACTGCCTGTGTGCAAAGAGTGGTCAAATAGTTAAAATACTAATGTGGTGCCTAAATATAAATATTGACTGATAGCCAATATCAAAGTGCTAATGTATTAAAAGATTTTTAACTAAAAAGATATTGTGGGTGAATATTAAGAATGCTCCGTTTACTCGTGTGACATGTTTGATATGCTAAATATATTCCTGATATAGCAAAATTGTGCATCTATATTGTTAATTTAAAAGATAAAAAATTAAAAAAAAAAAAAAAAAAAAAAAAAAAAAAATATAAATAAAATTTAGTATAAATTAATACTAATAAACAATAATGGCCAGATTTGAACTCCTGACCTAATAATATAAAGACTATCAACCTAACCACTAGGCCACAACTGCATGTGTTCCAAGATTGGTCGAATTTTCTTATAATCAGCTGTATATGGTCTATTAAGATTATTCATATGCTAATTCAATACTATACTATTACATAAGATAGGGGTAATTTTGATAGGCAGAGAGAGATTATATAACAGCTTTATACTTTTAGTTAATAAATATAATCTAGAGGGCTGCCAAATCTACATTAATCTAAAAGGCTGCCAGATCTACATTAAGGTTAAGTCCTAATGGGTGTAAAGTTTTTAGTTTATGAATCCAAAAAGTCTCTCTCTGCCTAAGCCTCAAAAATCTATTATATGTATGGGATGGTATAATTTCTTCTATGGGTATTATAGTGTAACAATTGGGGTTCCCTTTGTGATTTTATGGCAGTGTTTAATAACACTGTGTGATTTCTTGTTTTTTAAAACACTACAATAATGCTCTGACCACCTATGGCTCAATCGTCTAATAGTTCGGCCGATATATTGAATCCCACAAACACAAGAGATAAGATAAACTACATATTTTGAAGCACAAGTCATTCTACTTTTGATCTTGTAAGTTTTTTTGTCTACAAAGGATTGAAACACATGAGTACCATGTCCTATGTGATCACACATTTTACATCTGGATGCTCTACATTTGTATATTCCTCTGCCCTTTATTTGAGAATTCAAATTTCTTCTATTCTTAGATTTATGATTTTCTTGTTTGGCCTTGTGTTTTACTACTTTACTAGGTGCCAAAATATTTTTAAGATTTGGGGCCTTTCTATACACAATGGAGGGAGTATCTCCAATTAGATCCTTTAAAATAGGCCCTCCGGGCAGACCAATAATAGCGGGCATAGGTAGTCTCACTGAGAATGTATCAGCTTATATAGATTACTTCCTTCAAAAGTATGTAATTAACTTGGAATCATATATTAGAGATTCTATGGATCTATTGGATAAATTAAGATGTATACCGATCACTAATGACTATATATGGATTACTTGTGACGTGGAGGCTTTATACTCCAATATTCCTCATGATTTGGGTGTGAACGCTATATCAGCTTATTTAGAAGAAGACCAATATATCCCCCCATTACAAAAACAATTTATATTACAACTTATATTATTTGTTTTACAGCACAATTATTTTTTATTTTTAGATGAATATTATTTGCAGATAAAAGGAACCGCCATGGGCACCAGGTTCGCCCCGAGTTTCGCTAATCTATATATGGGGAGCTTTGAAAATAGTTACATCTACCAATCGGAATTTGGGGCGAACCTGGTGTTCTATGGTAGGTTCATAGACGATTTAATTTTCATTTGGAATGGCACTCAAGATAGAGCTTTAGAATTTGTAGACCACCTGAACCTCAATAACAGAGGATTGAAATTTACTAGTTGTATACATAAGGAGAGTGTGGTTTTCTTAGATTTATCCCTGCGTTTTAATAATTTGGGTGGAATAGATAGTTCAACCCATTTCAAAACTGTTGATAGCAACAGCTATCTAGATTTTAGAAGTAATCACCACTATCCTTGGAAAAAGAATGTCCCATACGGACAATTTAAACGGATAAGGCGCAATTGTAGCCTAATATCGGATTATGATAAGCAGAGTACGACGCTCAAAGAGAGATTCATGGAAAAGCATTATCCAACAGACCTTGTTAATTCTAGTTATCAAAGAGCTAGAAATGAAAATAGAGAGACATACTTTAACAAAAACCATAATATCCAACGGGGAGATGATAAACCTATTGAAATAAGATTTATTACACAGTATAACTGTAATTATAAACATATAAGTGAAATTTTCCAAAAACATTGGAGAATCCTGAAAAGAGACCCTATTTTAAAGGATCTAATTGGAGATACTCCCTCCATTGTGTATAGAAAGGCCCCAAATCTTAAAAATATTTTGGCACCTAGTAAAGTAGTAAAACACAAGGCCAAACAAGAAAATCATAAATCTAAGAATAGAAGAAATTTGAATTCCCAAATAAAGGGCAGAGGAATATACAAATGTAGAGCATCCAGATGTAAAATGTGTGATCACATAGGACATGGTACTCATGTGTTTCAATCCTTTGTAGACAAAAAAACTTACAAGATCAAAAGTAGAATGACTTGTGCTTCAAAATATGTAGTTTATCTTATCTCTTGTGTTTGTGGGATTCAATATATCGGCCGAACTATTAGACGATTGAGCCATAGGTGGTCAGAGCATTATTGTAGTGTTTTAAAAAACAAGAAATCACACAGTGTTATTAAACACTGCCATAAAAATCACAAAGGGAACCCCAATTGTTACACTATAATACCCATAGAAGAAATTATACCATCCCATACATATAATAGATTTTTGAGGCTTAGGCAGAGAGAGACTTTTTGGATTCATAAACTAAAAACTTTACACCCATTAGGACTTAACCTTAATGTAGATCTGGCAGCCTTTTAGATTAATGTAGATTTGGCAGCCCTCTAGATTATATTTATTAACTAAAAGTATAAAGCTGTTATATAATCTCTCTCTGCCTATCAAAATTACCCCTATCTTATGTAATAGTATAGTATTGAATTAGCATATGAATAATCTTAATAGACCATATACAGCTGATTATAAGAAAATTCGACCAATCTTGGAACACATGCAGTTGTGGCCTAGTGGTTAGGTTGATAGTCTTTATATTATTAGGTCAGGAGTTCAAATCTGGCCATTATTGTTTATTAGTATTAATTTATACTAAATTTTATTTATATATTTTTTTTTTTTTTTTTTTTTTTTTAATTTTTTATCTTTTAAATTAACAATATAGATGCACAATTTTGCTATATCAGGAATATATTTAGCATATCAAACATGTCACACGAGTAAACGGAGCATTCTTAATATTCACCCACAATATCTTTTTAGTTAAAAATCTTTTAATACATTAGCACTTTGATATTGGCTATCAGTCAATATTTATATTTAGGCACCACATTAGTATTTTAACTATTTGACCACTCTTTGCACACAGGCAGTCATGGCCTAGTGGTTAGCTTGTTAGATATTTATACTATGAGGTCGGGAGATCCAATCTAGTCAATGTTTAATACTAATATATATCACATTATATATAGTGGCTTAATACTGTCACATTAAGAATACATTAACATAGTAAATATGTCATATGAATACATCAAGTATTCTTAATAATCATTCATAATATCTTTTTAGCAAATTATTAACATGTTAGCACTATAATAATTACTAGTATCCCCTTCCAATATTGGCTTTTAGTCAATTCTTATTTTATTTTTAGCCATCACACTAGTATGTTAACCAACATGTCACACATATCTGCTATGGCCACACATAGCAATCCATCACATAATGGTACATCATTGCTTTCCTTATATGTACATCACTATAAAGGTAAATACCACTATCTGTTAGGCACAAGTACATCACATTTATACACCTTTTTTCACACACACGTTTATTTTGTATAATGCACCACTTGCACCAGTCACAGCATTGTCAAGATACATTCAGTACACTATGAACACTTGCATCAGAAGCCCGCTTATAGCCTAGTGGCTGGGTTGATGGTTTCCCAGCCACTAGGTCGTGAGTTCTAATCCGACCATTAGATGTAGTAATATGATTGATTATATGGCTTTATATATATTTTTAGTAATTATATATTTTTTTAGTATTTATTCTTGTATTTATATATAATTTGTTATTATATGATTTATATGTTTATTATACATTTATTACTGAGAATTCATCTATTATATTTATAAATATCTGATTATTATATCGTATTTCTTTTATATTGTTATATTGTTTGTAAGACTGAAATATCTAAATATTATTGTTACAATTATTGAGATTAAAACTTGCCATCGATTCATGTTAAACTGCCCTTGTATATATAGAAAGATTTTTTTGAAGTTTGTATAAATTGTATTCATTTTTAACAAAAGTGCTATGTATCTCAGGGCGACACCCTGTAATCAGATAGTACACCTGAGCAAGGGAGGTGTGTGAATTTTCAGGGTTTTGATTGGTCCTGTCAGTCCTTTTAAGTCAGCAAGGTAGCTCTTAGAATTATGTAGCCTGATGAAACGGCATGTTAGCCGAGAAACGCGTTGCTAAGTAATTTTTATATTTTTAATAAATACTTTTATTTTGTCTACCTTGCTGGTGAATTGTTCTATTTGCCTTATTGATCCCTTGCTTGGATTAACCTCTATCGGCATATCCACCTTTATTTTCCACCACTCCTCCAACGATCCAGGAGCAGCTGTACAGGCCTCAGGGAGTCAGCCGAACGGCTCTTTAAGATTCGGCACGCCTGATATTGCACTGCTTGTGCAACTCCGTTTGTGAGTATAACTTCTCGACATCTGTTGTATGTGCATTCTGTGTCTGGGATAATCTGCACCAAGGGCGGTATCTATATTTTATGTCATAGGTATCTTTTTTCCCCACATCGTTGGTGAAGTGATTACCCAGTGAACAGCTGATTTCACCCTCTAGCGAGTCAGCCGAGCGGCTCTGAAGCTTCGGCTCACCTGTTATTGCACTGCATGTGCAAACATCTTTGTGAGTATTACTCTGAACTGTTAGTTTAGAATCATTTGTAGCCAAGGATCATCTGCACCAGAGCGCCTCTTCTTTTTTTGTTTCTATACAGAACGCAGTCATCTCTTTTTCAACATCTTTGGAGAGAGCAGCTATCGTTTGGGACATCATTTCCAGATTGGACATCACTCTATATTGGGACTTTCACTTGCATCTATGGATGTATATTTCCTAACCATATGACTGTGGTGACTATTGTTATGTATTTGTATTTATAATTATACAGTTCATATTGTTTATTTTTTGTAAGATATAAAACTTAGGATCTATCCATATTATCACTTTTTTGAAATAGCATAAATTAGGCGCACCTTATTTCTGGACACACTACTTAGATATAGTAGAGCCCCATTGTTTTTGCATAATGAACACAGTTATATTAATATACTTTTTACCTCTGATTGCCTTGTATCTAGGCCTCTGCAGACTGCCCCTTATTGCAGTTCTTTTGACAGACTTGTATTTTAGTCAATCAAGGCTGACTCCTAGGTAACTCCATGTGCGTGAGCTCAATGTTATCTATATGGCACATGTGAACTAACGCCCTCTAGTGGTGATTTTTGTTAAAAATACATTCAGAAAAGAGGCGGCCTTCAAGGTCTAAGAAATTAGCATTTGAGCCTCCTAGGTTTAAGGTTTAGCTTTCAACTAAGAATACCAAGAGAAAGCAAAATTGGTGATAAAAGTACATTGGAAAGTTGTTTAAAATCACATGCCCTATCTGAATCATGAACGTTTATTTTGGACTAGACTGTCCCTTTAACAAAACAATAAACATAACAACACGCATGAGCATGTTTAAACAAATATAATGCATTTTAATAATATGAGTTAAATGTATTTTTACCGGGATATGAAACCCAACATTTTTATTTTTCTTATTTTTCATGATTCAAATAAAGCATGCACTTTTAAGCAACTTTCTAATTTACTCCTATTAACACATTTTTTTTTTTAAAGCAGGACTGTAAGGCTTAGGAGCTGGCCCATTTTTGGTTTAGATTCTGGGTTACGCTTGCTTATTGGTGGCTAAATGTAGCCACCAATAAGTAAGCGCAATCCAGAATGCTGAACCTAAAATAGGCCGACTCCTAAGCTTTATATTCCTGCTTTTCAAATAAAGATAGCAAGAGAACGAAGACAAATTGATAATAGGAGTAAATTAGAAATTTTCTTAAAATTGCTTGCTCTATCTGAATCATGAAATAAAATATTTGGGTTTAGTATCCCTTTAATTTTTCATTTTAAAGTAAACATAATTCTCCTTTGAATGTTGCCGTGCCAGCACTAAACCTAGAAAAAAATGTTGGACGAAGCTATCTTTACTTCATTCTGACCCTTAAACTTGTAAAATAGCAAAGTGTTATCTTCACATAGATTTCTAAAACATCATCTGCAACATTTTGAAAACATTCCAATGGGGTTAACACATGATTCCCAAGTAAATTAAAGCATTAGCTTATACACCTTACACAAAAATTCCTGGAGCAGCATATAGATTTATAGGTAGTGTAATGTTGTTTACATAGTCTTCATTTTTTTAGATAAGTTTATTCAACGGCAAAATGAACCCACATTACTATTTATCTGTCATTACATTTTGTAGAAATATTTGTTTTCCAAGACCTTAAACTTTTTCCACCTACTAAGGGCCAGATGAGTGGCGTGCTAATGCTAAAACAAACATCCATGATAAACCCCTTTTGAGCGAAAAGGGGTTTATCATGGATGTTTGTTTTAGGTAATGAAAAGTCTATAGGGAACTGTGTGTTTCCTGTAAATATATATGTAATTATGTATATGCTCCTATACATATATATTTCAATTTGCTGCCCATTGCTGCACAACTTACCCCCTTTGATGAGCTAGGCTCTCTGCTGCAATATTTTGTGCTCCCAACTAGCAGACAAAGAGATATATAAGAACGTTGACAGTGATCCCATTTTTAAAATTAGAAAGGAGATTGATATGATTCTTGTATGGGCAGAAACAAACGCTATTATTGATAGTAACACTAAGAGTTTTTTTGTATAAAAGTGATCCAATTGCCCCTGTTTTTTTATACACTGCCCAAGAGTGTCAATGTACCACCTAGACGCCACATAGTGCCTAACACGGAGTCCATTTTTTCCAATATAGCCATTTATTTGGATAATATATTGCTACCATTTGTGGGACAGGCTCAATCCTTCTTTAAAGATACAGGTGATTTCCTGCAAAAGTTGGAGACAGTTTTTCTCCTTTGATGTGGTGAGTCTGTACACATCTATTGTTCACACTAGTGGTCTAGGGGCAGTACAGCAGACTTTGGTATCTAGTGGTGGTTATTCAGAGGTGTAGTGCACCTTTATTATAAAATGTTTGCAGATTATTCTGGGATGTAATTTTCTTTTTTAAGACCCATTCTACATTCAAGGGACAGCTATGGGTTCCAATGTCGCCCCCAAATTATGTGAACATTTTCATGAATGTGTTTGAAGAGAAATTTGTATATGAAAATCCATTACTTTTAAGATATATTGCCACTTGGTGCTGCTACAGGGAGTGCAGAATTATTAGGCAAATGAGTATTTTGACCACATCATCCTCTTTATGCATGTTGTCTTACTCTAAGCTGTATAGGCTCGAAAGCCTACTACCAATTAAGCATATTAGGTGATGTGCATCTCTGTAATGAGAAGGGGTGTGGTCTAATGACATCAACACCCTATATCAGGTGTGCATAATTATTAGGCAACTTCCTTTCCTTTGGCAAAATGGGTCAAAAGAAGGACTTGACAGGCTCAGAAAAGTAAAAAATAGTGAGATATCTTGCAGAGGGATGCAGCACTCTTAAAATTGATCATCGAAAAATCAAGCGTTTCATTCAAAATAGTCAACAGGGTCGCAAGAAGCGTGTGGAAAAACCAAGGCGCAAAATAACTGCCCATGAACTGAGAAAAGTCAAGCGTGCAGCTGCCAAGATGCCACTTGCCACCAGTTTGGCCATATTTCAGAGCTGCAACATCACTGGAGTGCCCAAAAGCACAAGGTGTGCAATACTCAGAGACATGGCCAAGGTAAGAAAGGCTGAAAGACAACCACCACTGAACAAGACACACAATCTGAAACATCAAGACTGGGCCAAGAAATATCTCAAGACTGATTTTTCTAAGTTTTTATGGACTGATGAAATGAGAGTGAGTCTTGATGGGCCAGATGGATGGGCCGTGGCTGGATTGGTAAAGGGCAGAGAGCTCCAGTCCGACTCAGACGCCAGCAAGGTGGAGGTGGAGTACTGGTTTGGGCTGGTATCATCAAAGATGAGCTTGTGGGGCCTTTTCGGGTTGAGGATGGAGTCAAGCTCAACTCCCAGTCCTACTGCCAGTTTCTGGAAGACACCTTCTTCAAGCAGTGGTACAGGAAGAAGTCTGCATCCTTCAAGAAAAACATGATTTTCATGCAGGACAATGCTCCATCACACGCGTCCAAGTACTCCACAGCGTGGCTGGCAAGAAAGGGTATAAAAGAAGAAAATCTAATGACATGGCCTCCTTGTTCACCTGATCGGAACCCCATTGAGAACCTGTGGTCCATCATCAAATGTGAGATTTACAAGGAGGGAAAACAGTACACCTCTCTGAACAGTGTCTGGGAGGCTGTGGTTGCTGCTGCACGCAATGTTGATGGTGAACAGATCAAAACACTGACAGAATCCATGGATGGCAGGCTTTTGAGTGTCCTTGCAAAGAAAGGTGGCTATATTGGTCACTGATTTGTTTTTGTTTTGTTTTTGAATGTCAGAAATGTATATTTGTGAATGTTGAGATGTTATATTGGTTTCACTGGTAAAAATAAATAATTGAAATGGGTATATATTTGTTTTTTTGTTAAGTTGCCTAATAATTATGCACAGTAATAGTCACCTGCACACACAGATATCCCCCTAAAATAGCTATAACTAAAAACAAACTAAAAACTACTTCCAAAACTATTCAGCTTTGATATTAATGAGTTTTTTGGGTTCATTGAGAACATGGTTGTTGTTCAATAATAAAATTCATCCTCAAAAATACAACTTGCCTAATAATTCTGCACTCCCTGTATATCGCTATCATCTTTGGCATTTGGTATGGCGACATTGGAATGGAACCCTATTAGACTTTGTGGCAGAATTGAATAGTGCTGTAAGGCAGATTAAATTCAAGATAGTGACAGCAATGCAGATTTCTTGGATACCACTGTGTATAGAGAGGGTGATACACTTCAAGTGGATTTATATAAGAAATCTATTGACCATAATAACCTTCTTAGGTATAAGAGTGCTCATTCTCCTTCGCTATTTAAATATTTGCCTGATAGATTGAATGTTCGACTGCAAGAAATATTGTTTAAAGGGACAGTCTAGTCCAAATTATACTTTCATGATTCAGATAGGGTATGCAATTTTAAACAACTTTCCAATTCACTTTTATCATCAAATTTGCTTTGTTTTCTTGCTAGTGTTTGTTGAAAGCTAAACCTAGGTAGACTCAAATGCTAATTTCTAAGCCATTGAAGGCCGCCTCTCATCTTAGTGCATTTTGACAGTTTTTACAGCAAGAGGGTGTTAATTCATGTGTGCCATATATATAACATTGTGCTAATGCACATGGAGTTACCTAGGAGTCAGCACTGATTGGCTAAAATGCATGTCTGTCAAAAGAACTAAAAAAAGGGGGCAGTCTGCAGAGGCTTAGATACAAGGTAATCACACAGGTAAAAGTTATATTAAAGGGACACTGTACCCAAATTTTTTCTTTTGTGATTCAGATAGAGCATGCAATTTTAAGCAACTTTCTAATTTACTTCTATTATCAATTTTCTTCGTTCTCTTGATATCTTTCTTTGAAAAAGAAGGCATCTAAGCTGAGGAGCCAGCAAATTTGTGGTTCAGAACCATAGACAGCAATTGTTTATTGGTGCTGCCCAATCAGCAAGGACAACCCAGGTTGTTCACCAAAAATGGGCCGGCATCTAAACTTAAATTCTTGCTTTTCAAATAAACATACCAAGAGAATGAAGAAAATTTGATAATAGGAGTACATTAGAAAGTTGCTTCAAATTGCATGCTCTATCTGAATCACAAAAGAAAAAATTTGGGTACAGTGTCCCTTTAATTTTGGTTATGCAAAACTGGGGGAATGGGTAATAAAAGGGATTACCTATCTTTTTAAACAATAATAATTTTGGTGTTGACTGCCTGTTTTAGGATAGGGGTTACCCTGGTAGATTGATTAATGACAGCATAGACAGAGTGAATGGTTTCTCTAGAAAATAATTATTAGATCCTCATAGGGGACATAGGAATAAGGATGAGGATATATTGATTTTTGTTACTCTATTTAAAGACAAAGTAATAATATAATGGTTATCATTAGGAAGCATTGGCACATTCTTAGAGAATGTAATCCTACAGTTTAGCTATGCCAGCGTACAGAAGAGCACCCTCTTTAAAAGATACATTAATTAGGACTGATATAGGTACAACAAAGAAGTGCTGAACTGTATTACTTCTATGGGGAACACCATCTAGCCTAAACATTTTAGTGAAATATTGCATCTGCTGTTATTCAAGTATGCTGATTATATTATGTAGCTTTTTGGTGGAGCTATATAATTATGAGGTGCTAGTATTGCTTTGGAAGGGGTATTGTTTAAATGGGGGGGGGGGGGGGGCAGCTACTTACTTTGCCCTAGGGCCATTTGAGGTCTAGTAGCTCCCCTTACTGCTCAGAAGAATCACAAAATCCTACATTTTTCTTTCTTGATTGAGACAGAGCATACAAAAAAAACCTTTCAAATTTAGTTTTATTATCTAATTAGCTTTTTTCTCTGGTAATCTTTTGCTGAAAGGCATACCCAGGTAGTCTCAGGAGCAGCAATTCACTACTGGGAGCTAGTTGAATACATTGGGTAAGCCAATGACATGAGGAATGTATCTGCAGCCACCAAAAAGCAGCTAGCTCACAGTACGTATTTCTGCTCCTGAGCCTACTTAGCCATATTAGCAGAGAAGTGTATACTCATTCATATAAATTACTTAGAAATGCTAAAAGAAGCACTTTTGCAAACACAAGTATAATGCAAAATTATTCCAATGGTATTTGAAATCTATTTCTCTACTATGGATTTAAAATGTCACTTTATTGTCCCTTTAAATTTTCCAGAGGAAAATTACTGGTACTGAAAATATCCATGATAACTTCCATAAATTAAACCACATTGACTCAAACAGCTGTTTAGGAGCTTTAAATACATACATATTTATAATCCGCAGGTCTTTGGCATTGTGCTATGCAACCATTTTTGGGAATTGGAAAACACATACGGGTATTGTTCTCTTCCAGTAGTGTTTATGCCACAGTTGTTATAAATGTAATGCAAATAGAAGGGTTAGAATCCATCTATTCTCAATGTATTCTTTGTTCCTAAGCTTTTGTTGGCTTTTCCTGAAGCTTTTATTGAAAAATATGTTGCTTCTCATTAAAAGTCGCTGAGAAGCAGTTTTTCCCAGGATGTAGCTTAGAGCTGTGATTCTCAAGCAAAGTGTCTGCTGGGGCTGTCGCACAATATTAGGGCTAAAGGTGACAAAATACCTTGTTGCTCACAGTAACTAATAGTCTTAATGATGTACATTTGTTTAAATTCCAGACTTCTTAACCCGTTGAGTTTGATTTTTGGCACTTTACAGGTAGATTCTGACCATAAAAACCACATAAGATTCCTAACATTGGACCATGTTAAATCACCAGTTCCAATACTCTCAGAAAGCCTTAAAGGAAGGTGTAAAAATGAGCTACAGCATTTTAATAATGTGATTTTGTCTGTATAAAAGTATGTGTTCTCTCTCTCTCTCTCTCTCTCTCTCTCTCTCTCTCTCTCTCTCTCTCTCTCTCTCTCTCTCTCTCTCTCTCTCTCTCTCTCTCTCTCTCCTCTCTCCTCTCTCTCTCCTCTGTAAGGCTGTGTTATTCACACAATTACCTGATTTGCCATTGGAACCTTTTTAACCCCTCAAGGACCAAGGATTTTCCCAGTTTCTATGCTTAAATGATACAAGTAATTTTGGCATTTTTGCTCACTATTGGTTTCTCCTTAATTGTCCATTCTCTTGTTAAAAAAAAACCTTTCATGATTCAGTTAGAGCATGCAGTTTTAAATATTTTTTAAATTTACTTCTATTATCAATTTGTCTTCATACTCTTGGTATCTTTTGTTGAAAAGCAGGAACATATGCTTAGGAGTCGGACCATTTCTCGACCCCTATATGGCAGTAAAAAATATATAAGAGCACTTAAATTATACACGTTACTCACTATATGTGTTTGCTGGGACAGAAGGCATGATGACAAGCTATTTTTGACAGGTGATAACTGTCACTGGCTGTCACAGTAATCACTTTTGTGCCTCGCTGGACTGCCTCACTCCTGAGGCATTCAGCAATTGGCCATTGAGCTTGATACCAGCATGCATTGCGGCATGCTAGTATCTAGGCTCCATATTAAGTATACAATCACTGTAACTGGCAGTCACATTGATTGTATGCCCAGTAACTGCCATTTTTGACAGTTACTGTACCGCTGCTGGCTAGCCCCACATGCTTCACCTTAAAGGGACAGTCTACACCAGAAACGCTATTGTTTAAAAAGATAGATAATCCCTTTATTACCTATTCCCCCTTTTGCATAACCAACACTGTTATATTAATATATATATACTTTTTACCTCTGTGATTCCCTTGTTTCTAAGCCTCAGCAGACTGCCCCTTACCTCAGTTCTTTTGACAGACATGCATTTTAGCCAATCAGTGCTGAAAGTGAACTAGCACTATCTAACTGTGAAAAACTTTCAAAATGCACCGATATAAGAGGCAGTTCAGAGGTTTAGAAATTGGCATATAAGCCTTCCTAGGTTTAGCTTTCCACCAATAGAGCAAAGCAAATTTGATGATAAAAGTAAATTGGAAAGTTGTTTAAAATTGCACGCCCTATTGGAATCAAGAAAGTTTAATTTTGACTAGACTGTCCCTTTTATCAGCGTGTGTTTCATGAATGGAGACACCCACAGCTCAGGCATAGGGGCCTATTTATCATATGTCTGTCGGACCTGATCCGACAGTGCGGATCAGGTCCGACAGACATCGCTGAGCAATACGCTCTCCGTATTCAGCATTGCACCAGCAGCTCACAAGAGCTGCTGGTGCAATGCCGCCCCCTGCAGACTCGTGGCCAATCGTCCACCAGCAGGGGGGTGTCAATCAACCCGATCGTACTTGATTGGGTTGATTTACGGCAATTCCTGTCCGCCTCATCAGAGCAGGCGGACAGGGTTATGGAGAAGCGGTCTTTAGACCGCTGCTCCATAACTTGTGTTTCTGGCAAGTCTGAAGACTCGCCAGAAACACGGCCCCACAAGCTCGTTACGGAGCTTGATAAATGAGCCCCATGGGATCACAGGGACGCACAGTCCCTGTCATTGCTAGCCTAGGGTGTCCTCTGTTACACTATTTCTGCACTGCCATGCTTCTGAGGCATGCAGAAATAGCATGGTTGTGCCAAAAAAGCTGGGACAGGCGTGCTAATAGTCCAGGACACAGCCGCCATACAGGATACGGCGCTGGTCTTTAAGGGCTAAATGACCAGCAGCATGTGCTGCGCTTGTCATTAAGGGGTTAAAGGCACAATAAAGTACTGTCATGATTCAGATAGAGCATATTATTTTAAAGAACTTTTAAATTGACTTCTATTATCTAATTGAATTTGTTTTTTGTTATCAATTTTGGAACAGCATACCTACGTAAGCTTAGGAGCAGCAATGCACTATTGGGAGCTAGCCGCTGATTGGTGGCTGCATACATTCCTCTTATCATTGGCTCACCAGAATGAAGCAAACGTGATAATATCAATAAATTGGTAAGTTGTTTAACATTGTATGCTTTATCTGAATTATGATTAGAACAATTTTGGGCTTCATGTCCCTTTAACTACTACCATACATTCTATACAAGTAGCTCCAGCCACCACCAGGACAATTTAAAGGAGTCTTTCATTCAACAAATATCATATTCATCCCAGCAGACTATTGATCTTAAAGGGACAGTAAATGCAAAAAATGATGTTACATAATTCTGCACATAGTGCAGAATTATGTAACGTCTTAACGACAGGTTTAAAGATTTTAAAGATTTTACCCTTGAAAGTTGAACTTATCTGGTGTTCTCTCCAGGAACTTCTTATCGTGTCTGCTTTTTCACAGCTCGCCTACGAAGCGCTTTTGAAAAATCAGACACGATCAGAAGATCCTGGAGAGAAGACCAGGTAAGTTCAACTTTGAAGGGTAAAATCTTTAAAATCTTTAGATTTTTAAACCTGTCGCTAAGATAATGTTACATAATTCTGCACTATGTGTCCCTTTAAATAGCATTTAGCTCTTGAGAAGCCTGGTAGAATCCATGTTCCTGTTTATAAGGGACTTGTGTAAATGAGCTTGCACTTTTAGCTAACCAATCACTATATAGAGTTTTACAGGATCAGGTCTATCTTACATTTCTAGTCTTTATGGAGGTATGGCACAAACACAATTTTTCAGTGGTAAGGTATTGTACAACCAAATCAGTCAAAATAAACAATGAGTGTTGCAATATTGCATTTTCCTGAATTAAACATTTTAGAAGGAGATTTATATTGTCGGAGTTCTAGTTTCCTGGAGATAGGGCCATAAATGGTCTCTAGGGCTTTACGCTATGGTTTTAAGCACCTCCAATAATTATTGCAGCACTTCCAATTCCCATAAATCTTCTAGACAGAACCCTTTTTACATTTAGTGCTCCACTTATGGTAAAGTAGAAAAAAAAAAACCTACCAGCAACAGCCCCCTCCTTCATATACTTGTGGAAACCATAGTTTCATAGCACTCCAGCACTAGAACCAACCCTATCACTCTTACCAGCCAGCTTGTATCATAGTCCATGAATAAAGAAGACCTTATATTTGTGCTACAACTGCAAGCCACCATCATAAGGCAGAAGGATGAATTTTGCCTTCTGTTATCACAAAGTCAGCTGGTGGAACTGAAAGAATAAAGTGTTGAGCTTTTTGGAAATAACCACAGATCCCATAATAAATAAATTGCAGCTCAGTAGATCAGGAATTCTCAAAATGTCCATAACCTTAAAGGGATACTGAACCCAATTTTTTTTGCAATTTTTCTGTTGCAATTTTAAGCAACTTTCTAATTTATTCCTTTTATCAGTGTTCTTCGTTTTCTACATTTAGCCACCAACAAACAAGCACTACCCAGGTTCTGAACCAAAGATGGGCCAGCTTGTAAGCTTGCATTCCTGCTTTTTCAAATAAAGATGCCAAGAACACAATGAAAATTTGACAATATGAGTAAATTAGAAAGTTGCTTAAAATTGCACGCTCTATCTGAATCATGAAAGAAAAAAAATTGGGTTCAGTGTCCCTTTAGAGAATAATTTTGAATGTCAAGCTTCAAGTCAGCATGATAACAAATTGTACTACCTGTTATAGCAGCAAGGTATTATAAAATATGCTGCTCCTGTGAGAGGTCAGTCTACAATTGGTATCAGACATGTGACACTGTCAGTATACATTAAGAATACTGCATCTGATAGCTGAGATCCTAAGGATAACAAAAATTGACCACCAATGGCATTGCATATCCAAAATACAGTTGACCACCAATCTCCAGACGGGTGCGCGGCAACATTGTGGTAAGAGTTAACTGATTGGATACCCAAGGAGCCAACTAATTGCATCTCTCTCTCTCTGTTATCCAGTTAGTGAAGTGTAGTTTGCCCCCCCTGTACACCGTGTATTACTGGCGGCTTTAATGTGCAGTCACATTGGTGTGCTCACATTATGTCTGTTGCAACTTTGAAGCAGTGTGAGATATTGGCAATAATTACTGTATTTGACCTGTCGCCCTAGGAGGGAGAGGATACATGATGTATGGTTTTAATTAAGAAGACTGGAATATTAGGTGAGTCTTGCGTGAGGCAGAAAACTGAACACGTAATATCCAGAGGCTGATCTGATACATAGAGAGTCTTTTTCTCTCTTATGAGACTCTTTTTTTTCCCTAAAGGGACACAAAAGTCATGTGTTTTCTTTGAAGCATCTAAAAGAGAGCGTTTTCAAATTTATTAATTTGTTAGTTTGGAAAACTTATGTTCATTTATTGAGTTTTAATAAATGTCCACCAATGAAGATGTGTGGGATCTGCTTATCAGCCAGTAATCAATAAGGTTAAACTGTACACCTCCTGTTAGTTTTAAAAGCAACATAAACAGCTTTAACAAACAGTTCTGCTTTCTCCCTATGTATTATTGTATGATTGACATTATATTCACCTAAAAAACATTGTAGCTTGTTGTTCATTAAATTAATTTAATAACTCCATCTTGTTTCCATCTTGAATCATAGGGTGGGAAATAGGTTTCAATAGTAATTTCTAAAGAATCCATAATGGTATCAGTGTCCCAATTAATAATTCTCAGTTTGATTGTTGTCATATTTATTTCAACATTCTTCTATATTTATAAATTATATTTTAATTTAATTATTCATTTGTAATATGTAATAATGTATTTATATTGCTGTTAAAAGGATATGTTACATTTTGAGAATGTAATATGACAGCTTTAAAATGTTATGCATAGTAAAAAGCCTAACCCTGCCACATATCTGTCATTATCTGGCCTCAGTAGAGATGACAAGGCACTGCAAAATAATGCAAGTGTTGCTAATAAAAATGACAGACTCTAGTAAAAAGTTCTAATTGGCTCTTCCAAATAAAATAAATAGTAGTGGTAGGAAAATATATATATTTTATCATACTGACAAAAGGTCCTTATTTACTAATTTTATTATGAGAAAATGCTGGACCAATTATTATTATTAGACATTTTAATTGATTTTAGCACCTTAGAAACAACATGTATATTTAGGGTGTGTGAGTGGAGGAATCTCAAACATCTTCTGGATCCTTACATTAATTTAGAGAATCACCATCTCTTTCTCTACAGGAGATATGTCACACCACATTCTTTTTCCTCTGATTGGCTAAATATATTAATTTCATGTAAAACAAACATTACAAATATGTTGTTATGGCAACTTACGACCCATAATACCTCAGTTAAGAAGTTTACACTATTCATTCACATTATAGTCTTACAATCATTTTGTTTGCAGAAATGTTGAGCGTAGGATGAGCTAATGTAAATTGTTGTGTATACAGCATTAATCTTCAGAAGTGAAATATCAGTACCTGCATAGCCTCAGCAAGCTGCTGCTAGTCTAAATTAGTCATAGAGGGAACATCATGAAATTCCTTGCAGTAAATGAGCCATGACCTTTCCTTCCTGATATCATGATGGTGGTCTACTCTTCATAGTCCAAAAGACTGATAGCACTTCACATCTGGCTCAACAATGAGCCAAAGCATTATTTGCCTCTTGGCTACTTGCACATCAAAAATGGTCTGTTGTGAAGAAATAAAATACAAACATTTGATCTATTTTAATCAATACATATTGGTTAATGGTACACACTATTTATATTCATTTATGCCAACATTTAAAGAGACAAATGAACAGTTTTTATAATTGCTACTGCAACAAGAATAGAAAAGCTGTCACCCCATAAGATTATAGTAAAAGTTGCTATCACATATAATTGAGAGGGATATTTTCTGATGTGGCAGTTTGGTAGTAATAGGACAACCCTAGCAGAATTATACTGTCATTGACTCCTTAATCACTTACAGAAACTAGCAACAATTGTGAAGGCTTATACGCTGGAAGTTTCTTATTTTTAATCAAATGATTTTATTTGATTTCTTGGTGATATGGGACTTTTTTATGATAATAATAAAAAGTAAAGTTTTAGATTTTTCATGCTCACCTGTGGATATGACAGATATAGTGAGTACTATTCAGACACACTTCTCCTTTCTATTCTAATTTAAGGAATGTCATGGATTAATGTTTGGTCTTTTAACCCAGTAAACATATGTGTGCATGGTTCTTGGACAAATACTCATTAGTAAATACCTATAAAGGTGATTGATTTGCTGGCATTTATGTCTGGCAAAGTCTTGCAAATCCCTTGTCTTGTTCTAAATGTGTCAGCCTGGCTGATAGACACCAGTTGTCCCAGTACACATCGCTAACATTATTTCAGACAAACTAGGATAAGTTTTAATCATTGTATTATTGCCACACAACTAAATATATCAGACAAGTCATGTCTGATATACAATTCACTAAGTCCTAGTACATGATTGAGCATAATAACATTTTTGATAATGTTAACTGTACAAAAGTCAAATGCATTCTTGCAATTTCAGCCATGTCATTACCCAGCGCCTCACTCTGAAAGGACGCAGGGCTTAAGAACTTAACATAAACTCAACATGTATTTAAAGTATAATGTGAAATGGAAATGTGTCATTCACTTGGGAGGCAGCAGAAACTTGCATGTGTGGACATTTACCTATCGGGGACAAGTGTCATATAAATAAGAAGAAAAGTGTCTATAACTCAGTATATCTATGACTAGCAAATCGTGTACATTTTTGTACACTGTTATTAGCTGCCAACTTCTCCAATGTCACCTAAATTATTTTGTACCCCCTATACATAGGAGTGGTTTAACACTATAACACAATTTATGCCACAAATCTAAATATTAGGGATGCAGGAATAATAATGCAGATCCAATCTTCTGCTATATATTTCCGCTGTCATTTTTTAATCCTGTTTTAAAGCTCTCCTTTAAAGGGGTACTGAACCCAAATTTTCTTTCACTTTAAAATTGCATGCACTTTCTGAATCATGAAAGAAAAAATGTGTATTCAGTATCCCTTTAAGGTTTGGAGATTCTGTCTACTACAAAAAAGAAACACATACCAGTCACATTTCTTAACGACAGCTCCAAATGAAATAATAAAAATAAATATGTTAATAATTATCTTGTACCGTGAAATATATTTTTCACTTGAGGCCTAAAGATCTAACGTTCTCTGCTCTGGTGAGATTATGTAAGGTCTCTTCAGCACTGCAAGGTCCCTCAAATAATATTAGAAAAGGTTTCAAGGAGGAACATTTACATTATAATATAATGTTTCAAAAAAGAAATTCGAAATCATTTTCGAAATTTGTTGAAAATATTATTTAAAATTCCGAGTAAGTGCTATTCCATTGTGGCCTAGACTATGGGTCCCATTTATCAAGCTCCGAACGGAGCTTGTGGGCCCGTGTTTCGCCAGAAACACAAGTTATGGAGCAGCGGTCTAAAAACCGCTGCTTCATAACACTGTCCGCCTGCTCTGATGAGGCGGACAGGAATCGCCGGAAATCAACCCGATCGAGTTGATTGACACCCCCTGCTGGCGGCCCATTGGCCGCAAGTCTGCAGGGGGCGGCGTTGCACCAGCAGCTCTTGTGAGCTGCTGGTGCAATGCTGATTACGGAGAGCGTATTGCTCTCCGCATTCAGCGAGGTCTTGCGGACCTGCGGATCAGATCCGCAAGACCTTTGATAAATAGGCCTCCATGAGTGAAGCGCTATTGATAGTGCAGGGTTCGTTATTCATATCACAACCCTGCAATACGAATAGCATAAATCTGATATTACAAAGGAATGGCAAAAGAGATTTGCAGAGAATGTTAGCGGGATGACATTTTTTAGTAAACCCTATACTTTCAATGGATAGCGCAGGGTACATTATTATTGCTCATATTACAAGTGGTGATTTATGTGTCGTGCTTTAGCTGAAAGAGTTAGCACATCTGGAGACTTGAAGTGCTTGGCGTAAATAAAAGGCTGCGTGCACTACAGCATCAGTGGAAAAGTGGAAATAAGGATTATTACATTTAAAACAGGTATAAAATATTAAAGACATATTGTATTGCATTTTATTATGCTTAAACACTATATTTTGATTTAATTTTGAAGTAAATTGTCTCAAATATACTGTGTATTAATTAAAGGAACACTAAACCCCAAATTTTTTTTTCATGATCCAGATAGAGAATGCCCTTTTAAACAACATTCTAATTTACTTCTATTATATAATTTGCTTCATTCTTTAGATATCCTTTGTGGAAGAAATAGCAATGCACAGGGGTGATCAAATCACACGAGGCATCTATGTGCAGCCACCAATCAGCAGTTACTGAGCCTATCTAGATATGCTTTTCAGCAAAGGATATCAAGAGAATGAAGCAAAATATATAATAGAGGTAAATTAGAATCTTGTTTAAAATTGCATACTCTTTCTAAATCATGAAAGAAAAAATGTGTGTTTTCTGACCCTTTAAGGTACACACATAGCTGTTCAGTGACACTGTAGATACCATTTTAGACAGGGAAATAAATAAAACAACTGTTATATTTGTAAAAGAAAATCACCATAACGCAAGTCAAAGTAAATGTGTGAAATACTTAATTTTTGTGTTAAATAAATATGACAAAATAAATACCAGATGCTACCATGCTATAAATTTTATGTTTTTATACTCTAGACTTCTCTATTAACTATGGAATCACCTGAGAGCTGTGCACTTGTTCAACTATCCAATCCATACCTTGTAGATGCTCAAACATCAGCAGTAGATATTGCAATATCCTATCAAACATGAAGGACTAGATTACGTGTGGAGCACTAACAGTTACGCACGAGCGAAAAAGGGTTTATCGCGAGTGTTTGTGCGAGTTGGGTTATTTTCTTGTATTACAAGTTAATGCACGAGCTCAGAGCTCTAGTTTACTGTTTCGTGAAACAAAAAAGTGTCACAAAACACATGAAAAATACCTTACAAAGTACAGTTATGCTCATAATAACACCATCTAATAAAAATATTTTTTTTAAAATTGCACAAAAAGTTAGAAGGACTCAAAGATATGAGGTCTCATGGGTTAGAAAAAAAAGGCAGGCAAAGGGATTTAACATAGAAATACATACATATACATGTCTAAAGATGGATATGTATATAAATCGCCATAGAACAAGCCACTGAGCTGTTGTTCGTTCCTGGTAGAGCGCTTCTCTCTTTGTATGCAAATTATTATGACCCTGGGGAAGTCTCCCTATGGGTGATGGGGGAAACCAGACGTGGACTCCTTGCCCAGTGTGCTTAGAGGAATGTGGCTGCACCTCACTGACGAGGCCTATAGGAGGCCGAAACGATCGTCTGGGGTTGTCATGTTCAACTATCCAAACCATACCTTGTAGATGCTCAAACATCAGCAGTAGATATTGCAATATCCTATCAAACATGAAGGACTAGATTACGTGTGGAGCACTAACAGTTACGCACGAGCGAAAAAGGGTTTATCGCGAGTGTTTGTGCGAGTTGGGTTATTTTCTTGTATTACAAGTTAATGCACGAGCTCAGAGCTCTAGTTTACTGTTTCGTGAACAAAAAAGTGTGCCCAGTGTGCTTAGAGGAATGTGGCTGCACCTCACTGACGAGGCCCATAGGAGGCCGAAACGATCGTCTGGGGTTGTCATGTTCCTTGTTCAGAGGAGAATTGCCTGGTATTTCAGGGCTGGACTGACCTTACTTGGCAGGATCAGACTGATATACTTCAGGAAAGTTTTCTTCTGTGAAAAGCACACTGGTCTAAAAGAGGCTGCTTCCGGGTGGTAAATCGCCATAGAACAAGCCACTGAGCTGTTGTTCGTTCCTGGTAGAGCGCTTCTCTCTTTGTATGCAAATTATTATGACCCTGGGGAAGTCTCCCTATGGGTGATGGGGGAAACCAGACGTGGACTCCTTGCCCAGTGTGCTTAGAGGAATGTGGCTGCACCTCACTGACGAGGCCCATAGGAGGTTGAAACGATCGTCTGGGGTTGTCATGTTCCTTGTTCAGAGGAGAATTGCCTGGTATTTCGGGGCTGGACTGACCTTACTTGGCAGGATCAGACTGATATACTTCAGGAAAGTTTTCTTCTGTGAAAAGCACACTGGTCTAAAAGAGGCTGCTTCCGGGTGGTAAATCGCCATAGAACAAGCCACTGAGCTGTTGTTCGTTCCTGGTAGAGCGCTTCTCTCTTTGTATGTATATATATATATATATATATATATATATACACAGTGAGGCCCCGGTTTACGCACGACTCGGTATACGAAATTTCGGTTTACGAAATCGAAATTTGAAGAAAATTTGACTCGGTTTAAGAATTTTTTTCGCAATACGAAACAAAATGCCGGTTTGCCCCCCTCGGTTTACGAATATTTTTCGCAATACGAAACCAGTGGCCCCTGTGCCCCCTGCATACTCAAGTATGATTGAATTAATATTGAATTAATGAAGTTTGGGTACCAGTGTGGAGGTGTTGGAGAGGTTTTGGAGCCATTTTGCAGCAAGTTGTTGAGCCTTTTGGAGCCATTTTCAGCAAGTTGTTAAGCCTTTTGGAGCCATTTGCAGCAAGTTGTGGAGCCTTTTGGAGACATTGGAGCCATTTGCAGCAAGTTGTTAAGCCTTTTGGAGCATTTTTTGGACACTTTATTTGAATTTTTTCGGACCTCCGGAACGCATTAATTGATTTTCAATGCATTCCTATGGGAAACCGTGTTTCGGTTTACGAATTTTTCGCAATACGAAACGACCCGGAGAACGAATTAAATTCGTAAACCGAGGCCTCACTGTATATATATATATATATATATATATATGTGTACATATGAATTTATGTATTTATATATGTGTGTATATATGTATTTAAATATAACAAATATATATATATATTAAAGATATAGATATACACATATTAAAATATGCAATCGTGTTTGTGTGCAAGTGTTTTTCTCATTTGTTTATTACCATAAATGAGTGTAATTATGTTCCCTAAAATCATTTACCCAGCACTATAAAAATTGGTGGCACTTTACACATAAATGATGATGATAATAAAATGCACTTTATTTGTTGTGGGGTTTTGTTGTTGCTTTTAAGCACCTACAGATTTGTGTACAGTTGCAGAAATGTCTTGTTAATACATGAGAAGAATGCTGAGCTGGTGGAAATATTATATTCAGTTACATTGTGTCTTTGGTTTAAAGTATCATCTTTATTTTGTTTTGAAGCAATTAAGAAGATTAACACCTTGCATACAAAACTGTGTCCCCTGTAGCAACAGCTGACAGTGCTAGAGATAATCTAGTTTGTGGGACTGTTTTACAGAGACCTATACTCTTGCCATTAAATATCTCCAACTGGAGACAATTAAGACGTAAGGCATTTCATATAATTACAGCTGGCTCTACTAAAGAGATATTCAGTATTATTCAAGTTGACTTTTGACATAGTAATTATTTTTTTAAAACATTTCTAGTTAAGAATTTCAAATACAGTTTAAAAAAATAGCTGAAGTTTTCCTTGTGCCTATCAAATCTTTGCCCTGCCCTTCAGAATGTTTTTTTAGTCATGTGACCTTGCCATCCATCTTTAAACAATTTGAAATTGGAAATCTCTTGCTGTGCATGAGATTGTGATGCAAGATGTATCACATTTACCTTAAAGACTGATGTTGATAAAACATTACTTTAGTGATGCAGTTGCTGGGTGCATGCAGATAATCTTTTTTGATTAGGTGTTGGCTGTGCACTGCAGTTGGTGTGCATGGCTCATTGACATGAATCAAGCCTGCTCACATCATGTGTGACATCAGAATGTACTTGTGAAACATTAGAGCTCATTCCCATGCTTGTCCCTGGTGCACATATTAGTACACAGACAATTATGTGTTAATAGACAAGCTTCACATATGCTTCACATATATTAATACTACATTTTGAACCATGGATTGTGCTAATGCGAGTACAAAACTGGCACCTTTGCATGGACTACCTGATTTATAAATATGCAATAAGCACTAGTTTGTTTAACCCCTTAATGACCACAGCACTTTTCCATTTTCTGTCCGTTTGGGACCAAGGCTATTTTTACATTTCTGCGGTGTTTGTGTTTAGCTGTAATTTTCCTCTTACTCATTTACTGTACCCACACATATTATATACCGTTTTTCTCGCCATTAAATGGACTTTCTAAAGATACCATTATTTTCATCATATCTTATCATTTACTATAAAAAAAAATATAAAATATGAGGAAAAAATCGAAAAAAACACATTTTTTCTAACTTTGACCCCCAAAATCTGTTACATATCTACAACCACCAAAAAACACCCATGCTAAATAGTTTCAAAATTTTATCCTGAGTTTAGAAATACCAAATGTTTACATGTTCTTTGCTTTTTTTGTAACTTATAGGGCCATAAATACAAGTAGCACTTTGCTATTTCCAAACCATTTTTTTTCAAAATTAGTGCTAGTTACATTAGAACACTAATATCTTTCAGGAATCTCTGAATATCCATTGACATGTATATATTTTTTTTTAGTAGACAACCCAAAGTATTGATCTAGGCCCATTTTGGTATATTTCATGCCACCATTTTACCGCCAAATGCGATCAAATACAAAAAATCGTTCACTTTTTTACAAATTTTTTACAAACTTTTGGTTTCTCACTGAAATTATTTGCAAACCGCTTGTGCAATTATGGCATAAATGGTTGTAAATTCTTCTCTGGGATCCCCTTTGTTCAGAAATAGCAGACATATATGGCTTTAGCATTGCTTTTTGGTAATTAGAAGGCCGCTAAATGCCACTGCGCACCACAAGTGTATTATGCCCAGCAATGAAGGGGTTAATTAGGGAGCATGTAGGGAGCTTTTTGGGGTAATTTTAGCTTTAGTGTAGTGTAGTAGACAACCCCAACTATTGATCTAGGCCCATTTTGGTATATTTCATGCCACCATTTCACCGCCAAATGCAATCAAATAAAAAAAAAACGTTAACTTTTTCACAATTTTAGGTTTCTCACTGAAATCATTTACAAACAGCTTATGCAATTATGGCACAAATGGTTGTAAATGTTTCTCTGGGATCCCCTTTGTTCAGAAATAGCAGACATATATGGCTTTGGCGATGCTTTTTGGTAATTAGAAGGCCGCTAAATGCTGCTGCGCATCACGCGTGTATTATGTCTAGCAGTGAAGGGGTTAATTATGTAGCTTGTAGGGAACTTGCAGGGTTAATTTTAGCTTTAGTGTAGAGCTCAGCCTCCCACCTGAAACATCAGACCCCCTGATGCCTCCCAAATAGCTCTCTTCCCTCCCCCACCCCACAATTGTCCCCGCCATCTTAAGTACTGGCAGAAACTCTGCCAGTACTAAAATAAAAGGTATTTTTGGGCTTTTTTGAGTTTTTTTTATAGCATATTTACATATGCTGCTGTGTAGGATCCCCCCTTAGCCCCCAACCTCACAGATCCCCCACCAAACAGCTCTCTAACCCTCCCCCTCTGCCTTAATGGGCGCCATCTTGGGTACTGGCAGCTGTCTGCCAGTACCCAGTTTAGAACAAAAATGTGCTTTTTTTTTAAGAAAAATCCCTTTTTCTGTAGTGTAGCTCCCCCCACACCCAAGAACAACCCCCCACCCCTCCAAGATCCCTTTTACTGAAGTTTATTTGTTTTTTAATTTGTCCCTTTTCCCCCACAGTTACAATCTAATTTTCTGTAGTATAGCGGTTCCCACCCGCTCCCGCCCCGTGCATGCGCCCGCCCGCCACCCTCTGTGCACGCGCGCGCGCCCGTGCGCACCCCCGTCAGCTCCGGCCCCGATCCCACCCCCCTCCACCTTATACGGCCCATCGATGGCCGCCCACCCGCCTCTCAAGTCAGCTCCCACCCACCAACGTTACCGGCCACCGATGTCCGGTGCAGAGAGGGCCACAGAGTGGCTCTCTCTGCATCGGATGGCCATGCAGGGTTATTGCAGGATGCCTCCATATCGAGGCATCACTGCAATAACCGGAAAGCAGCTGGAAGCGAGCAGGATCGCTTCCATCTGCTTTCCACACTGAGGACGTGCAGGGTACGTTCTCAGGCATTAACTGCCTTTTTTCTGAGGACGTACCCTGCACGTCCTTAGTCGTTAAGGGGTTAATACTCAAGCATACTACATAAGCAAAGGTGTGCTTCTCTGTATGCATTTTTACACTATAGCTGCTCCTCAAGCAGTGGTGTCATGGGGGGGGGGCAATAGCCCCCATTGCATAATAGCTGGCACACACGCCCCCCAACTGTGACGCCCTCATGTTTTTCTCAACACCAGTGGCTTCCCCACACCACCTGGTCCTCTCTATATTTGCTTACTGAACACCCCGCCTCACTGACAAGACACTGGTCCCTACACTACTGTTGTGCCCCCACCCTGCCAAGCAGGCTGCAGTTGGTGATTGTCATAGATGTGCGATTAGCTCTCCTGAAATGGCTCTAAAATAGGTAGTCCTAAATATGTGTCAGTTTTTTATATATATATTTTTTTAGCTTTGATTACATTGATATGTTATAAAATATTTGCATTGAATCTTGCCTGTGACATTGTGTTGTTGTACAGTATAAAATGTTCACTACTCAAAACTCTTTAATGCCTGTTGCCATAAAAGTTTATGATGTTGAGATTTTATATACTTTATATATAATACCATCCGTTTTGCACAATTCCAATGGCTGCTTTTTTAAGACGCTGACATGGCTTTGATAAGGGCACAAAGAAAATAACCTACAAATCTACAACATAATGGACTAGATTACAAGTGTAGTTATTTGTGTATCTCTCTCTCTCTCTCTCTCTCTCTCTATATATATATATATATATATATATAATTAAATATAAAGAAAACATTTTTAGCTAACTGAAAAACACATACAATGCACACTTAATATGTTCACACACACGTATATATTATTATTATTTTATAAAGTGCCAATATATTCTGCAGCGCTGTCCATGGGTACAATTGATTTAGATTAAACAATGTTATAAAACTTGTAAGAGACAAGTCAAAATTTTACAAACACATACAGGAGGAATTAAGGACCCTATTCCCGTGGGATCTGGAAGGGTAGGCGATTGAGAAGCAGGAGGTGAGGACTGTCAGTATATTCATAAGAATTTCAGTAGTGCACTCCAAATAATATATCAGCCTATGGCAGGGTTATAATACAATGTATTTAATAATTATCCTTTAAAAATATCAACCCTCAATCAATATGAATCTACTAGAAACCATTAAATTAATATAAATATCTGAATTATTTTATTTAGTTAATATCTATGAGCATATTGGAATATACAGTGGGGAAAAAAAGTATTTAGTCAGCCACCAATTGTGCAAGTTCTCCCACTTAAGAAAATGAGAGAGGCATGTAATTTTCATCATAGGTATACCTCAACTATGAGAGACAAAATGTGGAAACAAATCCAGACAATCATATTGTCTGATTTGGAAATAATTTATTTGCAAATTATGGTGGAAAATAAGTATTTGGTCACCTACAAACAAGCAAGATTTCTGGCTCTCACATACCTGTATCTTCCTCTTTAAGAGGCTCCTCTGTCCTCCACTCATTACCTGTATTAATGGCACCTGTTTGAACTTGTTATCAGTATAAAAGACATCTGTCCATAACCTCAAACAGTCACACTCCAAACTCCACTATGGTGAAGACCAAAGAGCTGTTGAAGGACACCAGAAACAAAATTGTAGACCTGCACCAGGCTGGGAAGACTAAATCTGCAATAGGCAAGCAGATTGGTGTGAAGAAATCAACTGTGGGATCAATGATTAGAAAATGGAAGACATACAAGACCACTGATAATCTCCCTCGATCTGGAGCTCCACGTAAGATCTCACCCCGTGGGGTCAAAATTATCACAAGAACGGTGAGCAAACATCCCAGAACCACATGGGGGGACCTAGTGAATGACCTGCAGAGAGCTGGACCAACGTAACAAAGGCTACCATCAGTAACACACTATGCTGCCAGGGACTCAGATCCTGCAGTGCCAGACGTGTCCCCCTGCTTAAGCCAGTACATGTCCGGGCCCATCTGAAGTATGCTAGAGAGCATTTGGATGATCCAGAAGCGGATTGGGAGAATGTCATATGGTCAGATGAAACCAAAGTAGAACTGTTTGGTAGAAACACAACTTGTCGTGTTTGGAGGAGAGAGAACACCATACCTACTGTGAAGCATGGGGGTGGCAACATCATGCTTTGGGGCTGTTTCTCTGCAAAGGGAACAGGACGACTGATCTGTGTACATGAAAGAATGAATGGGGCCATGTATCGTGAGATTTTGAGTGCAAACCTCCTTCCATCAGCAAGGACATTGAAGATGAAATGTGGCTGGGTCTTTCAGCATGACAATGATCCCAAACACACCACCCGGTCAACAAAGGAGTGGCTTCATAAGAAGCATTTCAAGGTCCTGGAGTGGCCTAGTAAGTCTCCAGATCTCAACCCCATAGAAAACCTTTGGAGGGAGTTGAAAGTCCGTGTTGCCCAGCGACAGCCCAAAAACATCACTGCTCTAGAGGAGATCTGCATGCAGGAATGGGCCAACATACCAGCAACAGTGTGTGACAACCTTGTGAAGACTTACAGAAAACGTTTGACCTCTGTCATTGCCAACAAAGGATATATAACAAAGTATTCAGATGAGCTTTTGATATTGACCAAATACTTATTTTCCACCATAATTTGCAAATAAATTCTTTCCAAATCAGACAATGTGATTGTCTGGATTTGTTTCCACATTTTGTCTATCATAGTTGAGGTATACCTATGATGAAAATTACAGGCCTCTCTAATCTTCTTAAGTGGGAGAACTTGCACAATTGGTGGCTGACTAAATACTTTTTTCCCCACTGTATTTGCAATACCAGAATATGACACAATATTATATACGTTTAAAAAGACTATTAAGATATGCTATACTTCTTACAAAACTCATAAAAGTTTACCTTTTAAAACCAGCCTTATTTACAAATAACCTTTCATTCAATTAACACAAAGGGATTCTAAGTAAAATAGCAACAGTGGATAAGTGACTGCGCCTAGGATAGTATACCTGCTACACTATAAAAAGACCCCCAATAAGGTCCTGAAGAAAGATACAATTTTTTTTATATAGGAGCGCCAATGGCTAAGGTATACTACAGGTTATTTGTCTACACCACTAGATGTCCTAGATGTTACTCAGGATAATAGACTTCAATTTTAACATTTATATATAGTCCACATGTAAAAGATTATTAAAAGATCCTTTGAATAAAAAATGATCCTTTGAATAAAAAATGATCCTTTGAATAAAAAATGAATACAAAGTTTCATTAAAAAGGGGAATAACAATAAATAAAAAGAGTTTAAAACAATTAAAACTCCCAATATATCTATCTATATGATTAAAAAATGAACCATTATTACACCATCCATGTTATGTAGACCTCATACACTTTACCAATGTACTCAGAGATAAACAAATATCATTATAAATTCTATTGTTGTTTTACATATAATTAATTGTTATCACAAGCGATGTATACGCTAGGTTACTGTCATTGATAATCACAAGTGCTTAATTAAAATAAGCTACATATACAAAGAACAAGAAAAAAATCTAATTGGATCAATACCGGTATGTCCACAAAATCGTGATAAAAAATGAATGGTGTGAAAAAATGTGATGAACAATGTATAATTAACTTCCACTAATATAAAAAACAAAATCACACAAAAATAGTGATAGCAATCAAATTAATAGAAAGCAGTATTGAGCCAAATCCTAGTAAAGTGTCTAAAACCAAAAATGTATATAATCACAATTTGTAATAATCGATACGACTGAAATAACAGTGTTTCCGTGTGTTATAACAGTGCTACTTACTAATTAAGTTGAACATCAGCTCAAATTAACAAACGCTCAGTAAGTAAGATTTGTGAGGCTCATATACCCCCAGGACAATGGCATTTGGGTAAGTCTATTTACCAAATTACCAATAGACCACATCCCAAAGGTTTTTTTGTTTAGTGCACTTTCTTTACAGGTCTCTGTCTCACAACGGACTGGATCGAACTCTGCACAATACAAAGGATGATGACTTTTTTGGATTAATTTTAGGATTATTATTTGGGAAAATATTTTGACATTCAATTGTTTTTGGGACATTTATTGTTTTTGGGACATTTATTGCCAATTGGGAATTCACTTGGTTTTTCTTTGTTGTTTTGTTTGCTTGAGCGTTTGTTAATTTGAGCTGATGTTTAAGTTATTAAGTAGCACTGTTATAACACACGGAAACACTGTATCGATTATTAGAAATTGTGATTATATACATTTTTGGCTTTAGACACTTCACTAGGATTTGGCTCAATACTGCTTTCTATTAATTTGATTGCTATCACTATTTTTGTGTGCTTTTGTTTTATATATTAGTGGAAGTTAATAATTATACATTGTTCATCACATTTTTTCACACCATTCATTTTTTATCACGATTTTGTGGACCTACCGGTATTGATCCAATTAGAATTTTTTCTTGTTCTTTTTATGTAGCTTATTTTAATTAAGCACTTGTGATTATCAATGACAGTAACCTAGCGTATACATCACTTGTGATAACAATTCATTATATGTAAAACAACGATAGAATTTATAATTATATTTTTTCATCTCTGAGTACATTGGTAAAAGTGTATTTATTACACTGAGGTCTATATAACACGGATGGTGTAATAATGGTTCATTTTTGAATCATATAGATAGATATATTGGGAGTTTTAATTGTTTTAAACTCCTTTATTTATTGTTATTCCCCTTTTTAATTAAACTTTGTATTCATTTTTTATTCAAATTATCATTTTTTATTCAAAGGATCTTTTAATAATCTTTTACATGTGGACTATATTTAAATGTTAAAATTGAAGTCTGTTGTCCTGAGTAACATCTAGGACATCTAGTGGTGTAGACAAATAACCTGTTGTATACCTTATTCTAAGTAAAATACTCAGCTATTTACCCACACTTCACTCTAACACAATTCTACTTTAAAATATCAAAATTTTCACAGATAATTTACTTAGCATCAATGATATATGTTTAACAATACACAGGCTTATGAAATACTAACTTAAAATACAAACTACTTCTTTAAATCTGCTACATACAGCAATAAGGAATGTTTGCTTTAAATATTTGCATACAAACAGGCAAGCTAAGAGCTATTTAAGGCTATACAATACAGTTTAAAACACAATTTGCTCTTTTCAATCTACCCACAATCTTTCAATACGTTACCAGGATAAACACCAATCGATATCCAATATCTTTCAGCAGGTTTAATCTCACCTCAGAAATATTAATAAGTATATTTGCAATCAATGAGAAAAAGGTAGATCAGCTTTGCCAGAGTAAAATGGTATCTCACGCCCAGCACCCAGTTAAAATTTCTCAGCTCAGCACAATCTGTCCCTTTTCTCTCTCTTGCTTTGACTTATATAAGTTTTTCAATCACTGATGAGTTTGGAAACGCCCAAACGGAAACCTTGTCTGGGATTGGCACTCGTGCTTGTCCCTGCTGATTGGATATCTGGAATATTTTATTTTTAACAGCCTAAAAAGCCTTCTGGCTGTAGTTCTCGCATCATAACACCGGGGGGCAGCATGACAAACAGACACAGCAATACATGCAGCATGACAAACACAGCAATACATTTACTACCCAACATTGAAAGAAAATATTTCTTTAAAATATGTAATAACTGCTATAATTTCTTGTATTAATCTCTCACAATATCAATTATAGATGGAGCAGCATCACATCAATTTTGTGATTATTTTGATATTAAACATCATGTGCCTTTAGCATTATACTATATTAAAGCAATTTAATACTGTTAATTTAATTTTCCCTATTTTCCCTATTAAACATATTATAATTTATTTCATTAATAAATTACAATATTAATTGTAAATTAGGTAGTAACACATCATTGTCCTGATTATTTTAATATGAAACATCAAATTCTTTTTAATATTATTTTATATTAAAAGAATTATGCTGCTAATTATTAGCTTAAAGTCCATTACAATTTTTATCAGTATCCTGATAGCCTGTTCTACATCTCCAACAGTTCTGCCTGCATGAATTCCTCTATGGTCCATCTGAAAAATAGAAAAATTATGTTATATATATGCACACACATGTATTAATTTATATGCTGTCTTTTAACAATGGGTCTATTGTAATTTCCACTTAATCTATTACAGATTTGAATTTATTTTTCATATATCTATTCACTGCAACAATTATTTATTTAATATAATATGTTTCAGATCCATTTATATATATATATATATATATATATATATATATATATATATATATATATATATATATATATATATATATATATATATATATATATATATATATATATATATATGGGTTATTTGAATTATTTCAAACACACATGAAACTATTGGCATTATTTCTTTTTCAAAAATATATTTAATTTTACTTATGCCACACAGGGAATTGCAAATGCCAATTTGTCTGTTTCTTGTACATGGAGACTTCATAAACAGCATAGATCATTTTACAAGTAGTTGTAAAAGTCACAATACAACATATTTTCTGTTTAGCTAGCAATACAGATGTGTATTTGATGTTTAGGGGCAATTAACAAGCCTGTGCTAATTACCATTTCCCTCTGATTTTGACCAGCGTTTTCACTGCTGCTCACAGACTCAGCGTCCCTCTCACCACAGTATGGGGCATTTGCACTTCCAACTAAAGAGCAAATGCTTTAGTGTCAAAGTCTCTGGAGACATCCTGTCTGCAATTTAGTCCTGAAATGTTTATTCAACTCATGGGGCCCTGAATCAATCGTGACATCAGAATTGCAGCCCTTATTTTAGTAATATCTGACAAAAAGATGGTTTCATACATAAACACATTCCCTTGTCCTATTTACATATATATATATATATATATATATATATATATATATATATATATATATATATATATATATATATATATATATATATATATGTCATTTATCTGTACCCTGACAGGACTGCAAGATTAAAAGAAGAAAGATTAGAAGAAAGCCTGATAGGACGAGGGAGAGTGTTCCAGAAAGTAGGTGCTGCACGACAGAAGTCCTGTAGTCTGGCATGGGAAGAGGTGATAGTCGAAGATGCAAGGAGCAGGTCATTATTGGATCTTAGTGGGCAGGCTGGAGTATATAGGCAGTGGGGAGCAGCGTTAGTGAGAGCTTTGTATGAAAGGGTAAGAATTTTGAATTTATTCCTGCTGTGAATGGAAAGCCAATGAAGGGACTTGCAGAGAGGTGCAGCAGATACAGAACGACGGGAAAGGTGGATTAGCCTGGCAGAGGCATTTAGGATGGATTGATGGGGGGAGAGGTGGGAAAGAGGAAGGCCAGTAAGTAGGTTATTGCAGTAGTCAAGTCGGGAAATAACAAGGGAGTGGATTATTTGCTTTGTGGTGTTAGCGCTCAGAAAAGGCAGAATCTTGGAAATATTGCGTAGGTGGTTGCAGTAGGATGAAGAAAGCGATTGGATGTGGGGGGACGTAGGATAGATTTGAGTCAAGTGTATCTCCGAGGCAGCGAACTTGGGGAGATGGTGATGCTGTCAACAGAGATAGAAAAGTCAGAAGTTGAAGTAGAGCTTGGGGGGGGGGGGGGTTAGAAGGAGCTCAGTCTTGGACATGTTAATCTTTAGGTGGTGAGTGGCCATCTAGGAAGAAATACCAGATAAGTAGTCGCTGACATGAGAAAGGACAGAGAAAGAGAGAGAGAGCGGGGTGAAGAAGTAGATCTGGGTGTGCCGTGGAAACGGCACTCCTCACATCAGCAACCACCTGGTGCACTGCTAAACAAACAAACAGTAGCAAGTGGTGAAGGATCCAAACGGATGGGTTCCGTATCCAGCAAAAACTTCACACAGCAGGCACAGCAGGAATTTATAATCGTGTAAATAACCAAACGTTTCAGCCCTCACATGGGCTTTTGTCAATAGTAAACATAAGCCAAGACAGACATAACACATATAGCTACCCTCCACCTTTAAATACCAACCACCCTTAAGTCATAGCCAATCAGGACGCCCGAGCGGTACACACCCACAAGTAACGAGCAACTGCAAACAGCTGCAGAAACAAGATGCATCACCTGGAACCGGGTCAGCCGGCTCCACCCCAAGCGTGTCATGCATTGACAAATGAGACAACGAGCAAAGCGGATTACTGAGTAATGCAAGCAAACACGTGAAATGTGGGCGGTACCACAACCGGCGAATTCTGACAGTGGCCAATATGACAGCAACCATAAGCACCCAAAACAGTAAAAGTGTAAATAAGGAAACATAGTTACAGGGGCTCAATTAAACATATTAATATAAATCTAGAAGCGTGGGTAGCACCCTCTATACACAGAGGTATCAAGGTGACAGACCCACAAAAATAGATGACACCCCAGCATATCAAAAACGATAGATGCAAGAACATAGAGTGTATTACTTAATACATATCAATTATGCAAAGGGACCAATACTGGCCACATTGTTAGAAGGGGAGAAAGAAAAAGACACATCATATAGCAAACAGACACAGATGAAACAATTCATCTGGTCTTATAGCAGCAGCCAAAGTCAATGTTTGTGTTTAGTCCACGGGGGTAACCATGTCAAGGTGGAATATCCAACGTGCTTCCAGTTGTAGTAGTCTCTGTCCTCTGTCACCCCCCCTGTTAGAGCGGGGTACATGATCAATCAGGATGGTGCGAAGTGATGCAATTGGGTGTCCAGCATTAAGAAAATGATGTGCCACCGGCTGGTCCAAACGTCCCTTGTCAAGAGCCTGCCATATAGCAGACTTAAGGTTAGCAAAACTTTCCCTGAAGGATGTCACCGTCTTTCCAATATAATACATGGAGCACAGACAGATAATGGCGTAAATGACAAAGTCAGATGTACATGTTAGCCTGTGGTTAATCTTAAACCCCTTATTGGTGTGCGGGTGTTGGAATGAATTCCCAATGATGAGGCTGTTGCATGTCACACAGTTGCCACACCTGTAACATCCCGGGTTACCCTTGGGTAGCCAACCTTGTCTTGCATAACAATGCACTAGATCATTAAGTACTAGCAAATCTCGTAGATTGCTAGCCCTCTTATACACCATCCGTGGTGTTGGAGCATCTGGAAATGGTAGACTGGAATCCTAGGATAGCATCAGCCAATTTTTCTTGATGGTGTCACTCATTAGTTCAGACCCAGGAGTATAAGTGGTAAGGAAATTCAACTGACCACAGGTCTCAGTAGTAGTCTTCCTGGCGATCACTGCATCCTGTGTCCAAACTGAGGCTATGAGACAATTTCTTGATACCACTACTTACCGTAAACTTCACATGAATCCCACCAGAACGTACAAAAAAGAAATTGATGAATTTCTTTATTTGGCCTATCAGGCTAGTGTCATTGATGAGGATGTTATGCAAGGCAAGGTTGGCTACCCAAGGGTAAGCCGGGATGTTACAGGTGTGGCAACTGTGTGACATGCAACAGCCTCATCATTGGGAATACATTCAAACACCCGCACACCAATAAGTGGTTTAAGATTAACCACAGGCTAACATGTACGTCTGACTTTGTCATTTACGCCATTATCTGTCCGTGCTCCATGTATTATATTGGAAAGACGGTGACATCCTTCAGGAAAAGATTTGCTAACCATAAGTCTGCTATACGGCAGGCTCTTGACAAGGGACGTTCGGACCAGCCAGTGGCACATCATTTTCTTAATGCTGGACACCTAATTGCATCACTTCACACCATCCTGATTGATCATGTACCCCGCTCTAACAGGGGGGGTGACAGAGGACAGAGACTACTACAACTGGAAGCACGTTGGATATTCAACCTTGGTTACCCCCCGTGGACTAAACACAAACATTGACTTTGGCTGCTGCTATAAGACCATATGAATTGTTTCATCTGTGTCTGTTTGTTATATGATGTGTCTTTTTCTTTCTCCCCTTCTAACAATGTGGCCAGTATTGGTCCCTTTGCATAGTTGATATGTATTAAGTAATACACTCTATGTTCTTGTATCTATCGTTTTTGATATGCTGGGGTGTCATCTATTTTTGTGGGTCTGTCACCTTGATACCTCTATGTATAGAGGGTGCTACCCGCGCTTCTAGATTTATATTAATATGTTTAAAACTTTTACTGCTTTGGGTGCTTATGGTTGCTGTCATATTGGCCACTGTCAGTATTCGCCGCTTGTGGTACCTCCCACATTTCCCGTGTTTGCTTGCATTACTTAGTAATCCGCTTTGCTTGTTGTCTCATTTGTCTATGCATGACACGCTTGGGGTGGAGCCGGCTGACCCGGTTCCAGGTGATGCATCTTGTCTCTGCAGCTGTTTGCAGCTGCTCGTTACTTGTGGGTGTGTACTGCTCGGGCTTCCTGATTGGCTATGACTTAAGGGTGGTTGGTATTTAAAGGTGGAGGGTAGCTGTATGTGTTATGTCTGTCCTGGCTTATGTTTACCATTGACAAAAGCCCATGTGAGGGCTGAAACTTTGGTTATTTACACATTAAACGGATTATAAATTCCTGCTGTGCCTGCTGTGTGAAGTTTTTGCTGGATACAGAACCCATCCGTTTGGATCCTTCACCACTTGCTACTGTTTGTTTGTTTAGCAGTGCCCCAGGTGGTTGCTGATGTGAGGAGTGCCGTTTCCACAACGCTCTTTGTCTATCTTATTACTGAGGCGTGCACTCACCTTTTTTTGTGATTTTGGCTTATACTATTGCTGAGTTTTTTTGATTGGCCATTGGCATTTCTACTCAGGACTACTCTCAACTTACAAGGGCTTGAAACATTTGACTCTCATTTCCCCCAGCTATTTGGATAGTGCTGGATGTGTTATGGAAGCATCATATTCCACACAACAAACCGTTTATACTGAGGATCCATATGACAATATAGAAGATTTTGCCTTCACTGAAGCTGATGCAGCACGTATACGTTGTGAGGCAGACTTGCAGGAGCTGCAGGAAACTAAAGGTGAGACCCCCACTAACATCTATCATAAACTGTTACACCTTGAAAAAAAGGAGATAGATTTTCATCTACACGCAGTGTATTTATCTAAGTATCACAAGCTTAAGTTTATTCCCAGGGGCTTTAGGGTAAGAAACATCCCCACATTAGGCAGCAACAATATTGAGTTTTGTAGGAGGTGGTGTGGTATACTTAGCAAATGTTCGCATGACCTGATTCTTCTTGTTATAGAGGAAGTATCTAGACTTAAGCAGACTGTCAAGGTAGAGATTGCAACTGTTAAGGACACACTTTTGACAATTCTGACCATGGATACATCCACTGACTGGATCACTAAACTGCGTACCCAAGTCGACAAATATAAACATGACCTGCTAGCTTTCAAAAACAAAAAATTCACAACTGTAGAGAACGACTACAAGGATAAAAAAGTTTAAAGTTGGCTCTTTGGCAGAGATAACAATCCCTGGGTAGGACGTAGGAAACAACCATTTAACAAGACCAGAAGGGTCAATTTCTCCACGGTTGACAGTAGTGGGGGTGACTCCTCTGACGGAGACACTCAGACCATACAGAACCCCATAGCCAGTGGGGTTAATACTCAATCCTCTCAAAAGCCACCTTTATCCCAGGCTCCAGAGGCAGACGCCTCAGGAGGGTGAGGGGCCACCAAAAGAAAGAATCAAAAGAAAACAAAACAATAGTGTATAACCTCAGCTCACGCCCTCTCACTACGACGATATTAGTGTACTCAACAAAGGCTTATCCTTTGTACCTACTCCCAAGTGTGATTTATTTGATTTGTGTGTGGATATGGGACATTTTCAAAGACAACCTAAACTTAGAGATTTCTTTAAGGATAAAGGTGAATATGCACATAAACCTTTTAAGGCTGCAAGCACCTTTGAACCTCCCAATACACACTCATCTATTAAAACATTTCACCACATCTGTACTTCCACCATCTCAGAGCTACACCAGTCCCTACCATGTTATAGGGACAATCTGACTAAAGCTGAAAGACTAGCTATTAAGTCTCTGTCGACTGACAGTGGTATAGTGATTAGGCCTGCGGACAAGGGAGGAGCCACCGTAATTTTGGATTACTCCCAATATAAAACTGAGGCTATGAGACAATTACTTGATACCACTACCTACCGTAAACTTCACATGAATCTTACCAGAACGTACAAAAAAGAAATTGATGAATTTCTTTATTTGGCCTATCAGGCTAGTGTCATTGATGAGGACGCACTAGGTTACCTTACTGTGGATTACCTGATTTGCCCTATCCTGTACTTACTTCCCAAAATCCACAAGTCATTGGATAACCCCCGGGGCAGACCAATAGTGTCGGCAAGGGGGTCATTGTTACAGCCGCTGGCTGAATTGATCAACTTGTTGAGAAACATTGATGGTATTAACCCCACTGACATTTTGGTAACCATGGATGTAGTGAGCTTGTATACGGTCATTCCCCATGTACATGGGATAGCCATGATTAGACAAGCCCTCATGAACAACACCCACTATGTGGGCCCCCCTATTGAGTTCTTACTACATCTCATAGAATTTTGTTTGCAATTTTTTTTTTTTTCGTTTTGAAGAGTCTTACTATCTTCAAACCATGGGCACGGCGATGGGGTCTAATATGGCCCCATCCTACGCCAACATTTACATGGCTATGTACGAGCATCAATACATTTTTTCGAAACAGTTGCCACTTAAATTTTTCCGTCGGTATATAGACTACGTGTTTTTGATCTGGAGTAGCACTCCTGACTCTCTGTCTGAATGGGTGAATGATCTCAATACACTCGACTCGACTATTCGGTTCAAAATGGAACAAAGCACTGACTGTATACATTTCCTTGACTTGGAGATTTTTAAAGTTGAGACGGAGGGTGTAAATACACTACATACTACCCTATACAAGAAAGAGACTGATAGGAACTCCACACTCCATTACAGCAGCTTTCATCCTAGGTTTCAAAAAGATGGGGTGAGTTCCTTGCAGCTCCTGCGGGTGGTCCACAATAATACGGATGACACACGCAAAGTATCACAACTTGAATAGATGTCCAAAAGATTTCTCAAACGGGGGTATCCGTTATTTCTGATTGAACAACAACGTCAGAAAGCCAGCGAATGGACAAAGGATGCAGTGATCACCAGGAAGACTACTACTGAGACCTGTGGTCAGTTGAATTTCCTTACCACTTATACTCCTGGGTCTGAACTAATGAGTGCCACCATCAAGAAAAATTGGCTGATGCTGTCCAAGGATTCCAGTCTACCATTTCCAGATGATCCAGTTCTGGTGGGATTCATGTGAAGTTTACGGTAGGTAGTGGTATCAAGAAATTGTCTCATAGCCTCAGTTTGGACACAGGATGCAGTGATCGCCAGGAAGACTACTACTGAGACCTGTGGTCAGTTGAATTTCCTTACCACTTATACTCCTGGGTCTGAACTAATGAGTGCCACCATCAAGAAAAATTGGCTGATGCTGTCCAAGAATTCCAGTCTACCATTTCCAGATGCTCCAACACCACGGATGGTGTATAAGAGGGCTAGCAATCTACGAGATTTGCTAGTACTTAATGATCCAGTGCATTGTTATGCAAGACAAGGTTGGCTACCCAAGGGTAAGCCGGGATGTTACAGGTGTGGCAACTGTGTGACATGCAACAGCCTCATCATTGGGAATTCATTCCAACACCCGCACACCAATAAGCTGTTTAAGATTAACCACAGGCTAACATGAACGTCTGACTTTGTCATTTACGCCATTATCTGTCCGTGCTCCATGTATTATATTGGAAAGACGGTGACATCCTTCAGGGGAAGATTTGCTAACCATAAGTCTGCTATATGGCAGGCTCTTGACAAGGGACGTTCGGACCAGCCGGTGGCACGTCATTTTCTTAATGCTGGACACCCAATTGCATCACTTCGCACCATCCTGATTGATCATGTACCCCGCTCTAACAGGGGGGTGACAGAGGACAGAGACTGCTACAACTGGAAGCATGTTGGATATTCAACCTTGACACGGTTACCCCCCGTGGACTAAACACAAACATTGACTTTGGCTGCTGCTATAAGACCAGATGAATTGTTTCATCTGTGTCTGTTTGTTATATGATGCGTCTTTTTCTTTCTCCCCTTCTAACAATGTGGCCGGTATTGGTCCCTTTGCATAGTTGATATGTATTAAGTAATACACTCTATGTTCTTGTATCTATCGTTTTTGATATGCTGGGGTGTCATCTATTTTTGTGGGTCTGTCACCTTGATACCTCTGTGTATAGAGGGTGCTACCCGCGCTTCTGGATTTATATTAATATGTTTAATTGAGCCCCTGAAACCAGTGTTCGCTCTAAGGCCAGTTTTGTGTGCGGCCCAGCAGTGAAACAGTTAATTAGGTAACCACACCCTGCAATTAGCAAACATTGCACAATGCAGATGGCAAGGTATGGTTCTCTTGTTAACTGTTTCACTGCTGGGCTGCACACAAAACTGTCCTTAGAGGGAGCACTGCCTGTAACAATATTTCCTTATTTACACTTTTACTGTTTTGGGTGCTTATGGTTGCTGTCATATTGGCCACTGTCAGTATTCGCTGCTTGTGGTACCGCCCACATTTCCCGTGTTTGCTTGCATTACTCAGTAATCCGCTTTGCTTGTTGTCTCATTTGTCTATGCATGACTCGCTTGGGGTGGAGCCGGCTGACCCTGTTCCAGGTGATGCATCTTGTCTCTGTAGCTGTTTGCAGTTGCTCGTTACTTGTGGGTGTGTACCGCTCAAGCGTACTGATTGGCTATGACTTAAGGGTGGTTGGTATTTAAAGGTGGAGGGTAGCTGTATATGTTATGTCTGTCCTGGCTTATGTTTACCATTGACAAAAGCCCATGTGAGGGCTGAAACATTTGCCTGTGCCTGCTGTGTGAAGTTTTTGCTGGATACAGAAACCATCCGTTTGGATCCTTCACCACTTGCTACTATATATATATATATACATACACACACACTATATATATATATATATATATATATATATATATATAGTGTGTGTGTATGTGTATATATATATACTTTTGAGCCCTTCCCAGTCAAACACCATGACATATACCCCATCCCTTTTAAACCCTTTACAAATTTGCATACATCTGTTTGAATAATAATTATTTCAATAATAATTATATTTTACATTTGTCTATATATGAGTGTATATATGAGTTTATTTTAAAATGTTTTCCATGTGTTTTGTTAAACTTTTATTCTAGCCCTGACACTAACCTTTTTAGAGCTATGAACATTCAACTTGTAATTTGAGAAATGTTAACACAGTTGTGATATCCATTTAATGTTCAGTGTGCAGTAAAGGGATGTCGGCCATGCTAAACATTCTCTGGTAATTCTTCTTTACCATGGACTTGTAATGCCAATTTGTCCACTAATTTAGATTATCCCAAATTAAATGTCTGGATAATCTAGATTTTAGTAAAGACACAGAGACTTCATATTTTGCTTTATCATTCTATACTTCTTGCTGCAGCAGTTAAAAGGATAGCTTTTCTAAAGCCTATACTTAAGGATAGAAACTTCCATAGGTAAATCAGCTATTTCAAATGTTGATATAAAGCTAAATGGAACCATTTGTAAATAATGTAATACACTCCAGCAGCTAAAATGGATAATTGGGAACAAATTAAAGGGGACAAAAATCTAGGGTACACTGTCCCTTTAATACAATTGGTGCTGTTACACATGGACTTTTAATATTTTTAGCACAAGCGGTAGAATGGTGCGCACTACAATACTTATGTTATATAGCACAGTTGCATTTTTTTCCCTTAGATAATAGATTTCTACGTGAAACCTCACTAAAAATATTCGTGCTGCTACTGCTAAAATTTCGTTCAGGACTCTGGTGCAAAAAACTTTTGGGGTGCTTTCGTTGTTTTTTTTTTTTTTCCATTTAAAATAACATCTACATTTACTTGTGGTTTATAAAGAATTTGATTTAAAAAAAAAAATCACTATATAGTTTCACTCTGGCAAATTATAAGTATTATCTTACAATAATTTTATATAAAAAGGAAACCTCAATTATAGTCATTTTTTGTATTAATAAACATACTTTGGAATATTGCTCATTGTGGAGGGAAAAAGTAAATGCCAAAAAAAAAATCACTTTTCGAAAACTAATCTGGAGGTCACATGCTTTGTGTTATACGACATCCCAAATAGCCTTTCTGTGACTTTCTTTTTCCTGGAATTTACTTTTATAATCTGCCATGAAACGAAAGCTTTGATTTTTCAGCCACTTGAAAAAGATAACTCACAGCGTTTGTGTTTTGTTTCTTAAGAAAAAGCACACTTACGGGAAAGGGCTCATTTTTTTAGTGTTCGTGTTATAGAGTATTTGAGCAATTATAGGGACAATAGAAAAAGTCCCATTGCAGTATAAATCCATTATTTAGTTTGCCCTCTTTCAGAATTAATTCTTTAAATTGTGCCCTTTCCACACGTAGGGCTCTATAGTACCACTATACTGCCAGCAACCATCTGACTGAAGCCTGGTTTCATTGGTCTGTTATCAGACTGTAGCCTAGACTGCTACCATCTAGGTTACACACCACACATGGCAAACTAGTAACACCCAGCATGCTGTAACCTAGGAGGTATCACTGTTCCTGCAGTGAGTAAGGTGCAGAGTGGAATAGGAAAAAGCTATGCGGAAAGATGAAGAATCCAGCAGCCAGCAAGAACCAGCTGTAGACATTTGGGGATAGAAATTGTAAATATAATGTAAGTACCTACTGATGCCAATACAAATGGGGCCTTAAAAAACAAAAACAAATGAGACATGCATATTCCCATAGTCAATTATGTTGCTGTTTATTTGACGATGTCACAAAAAATGCTTAGATCAATATAGTAACTCATTCATATATGTCACCTAGCAATAGCACATGTTACATACTAAAGTGGATTTTCAAAGGGTGCATTCCTGGACTGCTATGGCTTTGTAAAACTCTGCAATGGGTTCTATGTCACTCTTTTAAAGGAGTTTTTAAAATAAATTTTGCAGAACAGTAAAGCAATTTCAAACTCACAACCATTCTAAAATACATCAACCAATCAGAACATTACTATAAGGGTGGTTAATTTCAATGTTATTTTTTCATGTACTTTAATAATTTTAACTCAGTGCTTAGGGGTTTAGGGCTGGGGGGGGGCATGCTTATGGTGGTATTGTGTTGGGGTCTTTTCCTTAGGAAGGTCAAACTGAGGGCAAATCATTTTGTAAGGGGGATATTTTGAGATACAGGTAATTTATAACAGGTTAATAGTAATGGTGTTAATAAAGGGGCAAACATTTAAGGTAAGGGGCTTTGAAAATTTTCTTACAGAGTTTTTGCAGACATACTCAAGAAAAAGTAAAATATGTCATCTAATTATTTCAGTATTGATGATTGCTGCCTAATGAATGGGAATGTACATTTTGTTTCATTTAGAGGTAAACAGCTTGTAATTATAAAATTTGTCAGCAGTCTTCCAATACATTAACATATCATCAGAGTCTGAACTTTACTAGAACAGATTAACACAGTGTGTGCTGCATTTTTTTTTAACAATCAGACTCCACCCACCACTTTCCTTATTTGGAGTTGCCAATCCGGACTTCACTCAGTCACACCTCCCAACTGTCCCTATTTGAGAGGGGTTCCCCTTATTCTGTCCCTCTGAGACATTCATATGTCCCTATTTGCAGAATTTCCCTTAGCTCCACCCATGGAACACACAGACACGCCCACAAACTGCCCAGACACACCCACATCCCACCCACACACACACCCCATAATCCCACCCACTAACCACCCATGATCCCAGCCCTCCCAAAACAGCCCCACCCACAAAATGGTGACAGCCCCTCATTAAGCTCCTAAGTCCCTGATAGCCAGCCACAAACATTGGGAGGTATACAGTCTGCATAAGAAAGGGTTTACCACTGCCATTGTCTTAACAAAATCTCCATTGTTTGGTTTCAGCAGAAATGATAAGATAAAATACTGCAAATTAGTGACATGTATGGATAGAGGATTAGACTTGTTAAGCCTAATTTTCAGGACTGGAAAATGCATCATAAGTATATTGCAAAGATGGTTAACTGTGCATAATTAAGCATTTTATATAACTATCTGTTTAGTGTTTTAAATTTTCATACACCTCATTGCAATCCTAAATAAGCATTTTGATAACCGTATTAATGGGTCATTAAAAACATTTTGGTTTTTTGTTTCTTGTAAAAATTGTGGATATCCCACACTTCCTAGAAAAGCCAAAAAGCAAATTCTGTAACCTAGGTTTTCTTCATTATGCTGCAAATTATGTTGCTGGTGACGATAATTTGCAGCATTTGTTGTAGAATTTACTGTTTGGCCTCTCTAGGGAGTGACACAAGTGTAATTTTTACACAAAAGCAAGAGGTGTTTAATGTCCCTTAAAGGGCCGACAGGGCTATCAAACACATTTATACTAGATATTATTATATTTTCAAATTGAAAATTAGCCTGAGAATAATATACCAATGTATTTTTAAATTATATTAGCAGTTTAAATGTTGTGTAAATAAGCATAAAGTATTCATAAAGTAAAAGGGGCTCCTCCACATTATAACCTAGATTTTCTTCTCTGCTGAGGCTAATTCGGGACAGTTATACTGTTACATGTGTCACTGGAGTGTATAACCAATAACTGTGTGTAATATATAAGACATAAAACCCCATTATTTGCTTTAGATAAAGCATACAATTTTAAACATCTTTCCAATTTACTTATTTTGCCTAATTTGCTTAGTTCTTTTCGTATCTTTTGTTGAAAAGCATACGTAGGTAGGCTCAGTGACTGGGAGCTAGCTGCTGATTGGTGGCTGCATGTATATGCCTCATTTAATTTGCTTACAGATGTGTTTATCCAGCTTTCAGTACTGCATTGATGCTTCTTTAATAAAGGATACCAAGAAAATGAAACACAATTGAATGGAAGTAAGTTGTTTAAAAAAGTATGTGCTATCTGAAACATAAAATAAGCAAAATTGGGTTTCATGTCCCCTTAAGTCTGGAGAGTAAAGTTACTTTTATAACTGGAATTGAAAAGTCTACACTCTATGAAAAAGAGCTAAAGGAGACAAACTAAATAATAAAAGTACAGGTATATTGCAATTTTTTTTACTATACATAATTTAAATGTACAGTACAATCTCAAGGTATTTAAAGGGACACTGAACCCACATTTTTTCTTTCGTGATTCAGATAGAGCATGCAATTTTAAGCAACTTTCCAATTTACTCCTATTATCAAAATGTCTTCATTCTCTTGGTATCTTTATTTGAAAAGCAAGAATGTAAGTTTAGATGCCGGCTCATTTTTGGTGAACAACCTGGGTTGTTCTTGCTGATTGGTGGATAAATTCACCCACCAATAAACCAGTGCTGTCCAGTTCCCTGGACCAAAAATTGTCTGGCTCCTTCGCTTAGATGCCTTCTTTTTCAAATAAAGATACCAAGAGAATGAAGAAAAATTGATACAAAGAGTAAATTAGAAAGTTGCTTAAAATTGCATGCTCTATCTGAATCATGAAAGAAAAAAAATTGGGTTCAGTGTCCCTTTAATCTCTGATTTCAGTTTAGTAATAGTTATATTTTATTTTTTTATTTTTAAACAAAAAATGTTTAACATGTAAACTGAGCAAAATAGTGGTGAAAACAGCCAAGATATACCTCTCAAAACCGGCAAGCATAGGTTTTCAAGAAAAGAAGTCTGTTGAAATTAGTCTACAACTTTTGTGGAAATATGGATGACATGTATAGTTAAATAGATTGTAATAGAGCTGTCAGATATTCTCAATGCAATGTTTAGGTAATATAGTAACCACTAAGATCCTCATTTCTTCATGAGCGTTTGTGGTGTGTTTAATGGTTTACTTCAATTATCAAATTTTGCACAGTCTTTTTACATATGCACACTTTATTAGGCACCAACTACTACTGAGCATGTGCAAGAGTTCACAGTGCGTACATATATTAATACTCTGTGATTGGCTAATGGCTGTCACATGAAATAGGTTGCAGGCAAATTAAAGAAAATTTTGAAATGTTAGAAAATATTTATTGTTTAATATTCAGATTGCACTTTTCTTCATTATTTCTTTATTTATTGAGGTTATACAACAAAGCATAACAGGCAACTTAGGCTATAGACTCTGTACAGCGGGTCTCCGGATCTGAATTTCCCTCCACAAAGCCTTCAGGTGTATCCGCTATATGGATGACAGCCTCATTGGTTGAGGCCCGCTGCAACATGGTAGGGTGTAACTCGTCATCAGTACAGCTTTGTAGATCCACAACGGTTTCAAAGCAATACTCACATAGTAGGTGTAGCTTTGTAGAGTGCTCCTCAAGTAATGTATGAAGCTTCTGTGCAAGTTCTTTAACACTTAGTGCCATTTTTAAAATAGTTAAGCATTGAAATATAGTACACTTGCAGAGGTCTCTTGCCAGGGGTGAAGGGTGGGTTTGGAAGCCTCAGTCTCAAAAAATGTTCTGGAATATTAAAGATACTAGCTGACACAATAGACAGCTCAAATAAAGCAGAATTGCCCACAAACTCAAGCTCTACAGCCCTGAGTATTAGATGGCACAAGAAATCAAAGATACTTAGCAGATAAGTTTGTAGTCTGGAGCGGCTCAAAATATAAGGACCAGCAATGGCCTCTGCCCTGAAGTTCCCCCTGCAATGTCTTTTTATTATTTATTATTATCATGTATGTAATGGTCCTTTAAAGTGGTGGTAAATCCTAGTATTTTTAAAATGCTAGGATTTTACCACTGCTACAAATAAAGGGGACTTTCAGTCATGAAGTATAAAATACTGTACTTAGGACCTCAGGCCGCTCACGGCAGAAATCTAATTTTTCAATGAGGTGACATTTCCCCCTTTTAGCCAATAGCCGTGTCGCCCAGTTGGCATTATGCTGTATGTCTAGCATGCTATTGGCTAACATCACCTCATGTCAGGGTTTTTCCCTCTTTTGTTTGCCATGTACTGCTGGCAGCCATTTTACTCACCTCTCTTGCTGACTCTGGTGCATACTGTGTGATGCTGCTCATTTCCTGCACTTCCTTTTATGGCCAGACTGGTGTTCATCATCAGTGTGAGACAGGATGCAGTCTCAGAATTGTGATGTCATCACTTATTATTTAAAGGGCCTCTGTTCATTATGCTTTTCCCTTGCGTTGTCTCAGACTTGTTTGTGAGAGCTCCTGTGTTTTACCTGGCTGTCTGACGTCGCTCCTGGTTCCTGATCCCTGGCTTGTTCCTGACTCTGCTGTTCTCCTTGTTCCTGATTCCGGCTCATCTGACTACTCGCTTTGGCTCCTGACTCGGCTCGTCTGACTATTCGCTTTGGCTCCTGACTCGGCTCGTCTGACTACCAGCTCTGGTTTTGATTCCTGGCTTATTATTTGTTTTGTGGACTTTTTTTATTTTTTGCTATTAATAAAGGTGTGATTATTTTTGCACTTCTTGTCTCTGTCTGATTCCTGGCACCCTGACACCTCATTGATAATAGCGTTCTGATGTGCGGCATACACTGCAAGCAAATACATTTATACTTCATGACTGATAGTACCCTTTACTTGTAGCACTGGTGAATCCTAGCATTTAAAAATGCTAGGATTTACCATCATTTTAAGAATTAGATTTTTTAAATTAGATTTATAACTGTATAAAACCTATTTTTAAAAATCTTTGATTGCCTCAGGGTTAATTATGTTTCTTTAGACACTTCTGATTTAAAACTGATAGAGAGCTCAGATATACAGCAGGACATCTTAACCCTGCAGGATACTTATGGGTGTGAAAAGGTCACAGGCAATTTGATGCAGACAAAAGTAATGTGTGAAAACAAGTACAACCCATAAACTATACAGAGAATTTATAGCCTGGTAAACACTGTGATTTGCTACAGCTCAGGTCACAGGTTATCTTGGGCTGATTATAAATCGATATGGAGGCTCCCCATTCCATACATTCCTATTCTGGATTTTATTTGATTTAATCACGTCATAGCATCTGAATGGGCAGAGTTGTTTTTTATTTCAGTTCATTAAATAAACAGATTAAGATTCTTTTGGAAACAGAGATACTGTATCTATGTAACCTATCTTAACAAGCAAATGATAAATCTATACTGGTTTAATGCTTCAGACTGTAAATAATTCTTATCTTTCTTTCTTATGGTCCTGTTATTTATTATGAATATGCAATGCATTAATTTATTTTACTATTTTACAGTTTTGCCTCTCTAAATATATATATAAAAATCAATGTAAATATTTGCATAGGGAGATTCCCCGCTTGCTTTTTCCTAGAAATACCTCATATACAATGTTACCAATGCACAAGAGAATTCTGGGTAAGATATGCAAATTCTCAGTTTTTTTGCATTAAAATACTGTTTTAACACAGCTATCCTTTTAACAGGATTATTGCAGCATCCTGTTAAAAGGATAGCTGTGTTAAAACAGTATTTTGAAGCAAAAAACTAATTTGCATATCTTACCCAGAATTCTCTTAGCATTGGTAACATTGTATATGAGGTATTTCTGGGAAAAAACAAGCGGATAATCTTGCCTAGATGTGCTAATTTCCTATGCAAATATTTACATTGATTTAATTTTGAGACATGGAGGATTTTAATTTCAGTTTTTTATTTCCCCCCATAATTTTAATGAATTATATATATATAAATAGACAGGTACAAATCCCCAAATATGGGATTGTAAAATCCAGAATTATTTCAAAACCAATTTTTTTTAACATTTTTTAAAGCAACTGTTACCTTTCTGATTACAGAGCTGTATTATATTCCTGATGTTATTTATATAAAAGAATTAAAAATTATTCAAAACTACCTTTAGTTAACATGTATAAGCAGTATTATGACATGTAAATATTGCCTAAATGACATAAGATATTGTTGTTTGCACTTGGGGGTAGATTCATCAATGTGCGGATCATGTCCGCTGCACATCGATAAATGCTGACAGCATACGCTGTCGGCATTTATCATTGCATAAGCATTTCTAGTGAAATGCTTGTGCAATGCCGCCCCCTGCACATTCACGGCCAATCGGCCGCTAGCAGGGGGTGTCAATCAAACTGATCGTATCCGATCAGGCTGATTGCTGTCCGATACCTCAGAGGTGGCGGATGAGTTAAGGAGAAGCGGCCTTAAGACTGCTGCTTCTTAACTTAAAGCCTAAAGGCTCGGCCCCTTGATCCCATCCTCTCTCCATGCTGTCCCATTTTACAGTTGTAAAAATACAAATATCCTGAAATCAAAACTTTTTCCAGTCCTAAGAATTTTGTATAAAGGGTTTACTACCTGTGTATTCTAATAAACCCGTGCATGAACAGTAAAATGCACCACAACGAAAAAAATATTTTATTGTGTCTTCCAATATTAGATTCGTTAGAAAGTTTGTTAATGAAAATTAGTTCACATGTTATTTCCTATTGGGAACATCTTCAAGGCAGCAGAAAATCAAAGTATTATCTAGTGCTACTGCTACAAGCCTGCCTACACAGTAATGGTTTTAACTGCATATTCAAGTCAACTATTTTTTTTTGTCACATGCATTCATTCATTTGTTCAGTTGACTCATTAATGGGACTGCTCATTTACTTCTGGTTAATGTTATTAAAATAGCGAAAATATGTAATGCACATGCCTATTTATTATTTTATTATTATTATTATATATTTTTTGTTATTATCAGAATTTATTTTTAAAACCCTTACATATTACGCAGCAGAACATTAGGTGTAAAACTGTATAGCTCCCAAATGACCCAGATATTGTAGGACTATAACTGGCAATATAAGTATGTTAAGTGAGGGTGCTATACAGCTAAAGATATCAAAGAATTATTACAGAAAATTTGTGTTTAAATTCAGAACATAAAATGTGTTTATTAGCAGCCAGAGTATAATAAAAATTGCTTATTTGTAAATTAGGGATGTCTCACTTCCTCTTTTGGCCTGTCACAATGGACTGACTCTCCCACTCAAAACGATCATCACTCCCTCAATCTGATTTTCAGCTATCAATGCAAACAACACCAAACTTCACAGAAGCACTAAGTCATTAGATCAGCAACAGCTCACTAGCTCTCTCAAACCTCTCCTCTCTTCCACCCCCTCCTTTTCCTGCCCTGGCCAATCTATCTGCCACTATAACTCCACCCTTACATCAGTCATTGACAATCTGGCCCCTTTTACCATAGCTCAGAAACCACGCTCTCATTCTCAGCCCTGGCATACTCCTCTGACACAGTACCTACGCAGATGTTCCCGTACTGCTGAGGGACACTGGAGAAAATCTCGTAGTTTAGCTGACTTTCTTCACTACAAGTTCATCTTGAAATCCTACTATTGTGTCCTTAATCTTTATAAGCAACAATACTTCTCTACTCTCATCTCTACTCTTTCCTCTAACCCAAAACGTCTGTTTTCCATGTTCAATACTCTTCTACGCCCACCCCCACCTCCTACTACAACTTCTCTCTCAGCTCAAGATTATGCCAGCCACTTCAATAACAAAATTGACTCCATCATACAACCAATCACCCAACCCTTCAAAAGCTCACAATCATCCAAAACCCAAATAGCCATAAATTTAGCTCTTTTGCCTCTGTTACCAAGGAAGAAGTTCTTGCCCTTATAATGTCCTCCCACTTCACTACTTGTGCCCTCGACCCCATACCCTCACAGCTACTCCCCTTCCTATATTTTACCCTGTGACAAAACCAATCTCGCCACTGTACATTGGAGGGCCTGTTATGGAACATTCTTTGGGCTGGAGGTACATGGGCTTAAGGATACCCAGAGACTGCATGGAAATATGGAATTTTATATGCTGGACACCCCATGTACTTTCATAACTCTGTCTTATGTCTATGTCACCCTATATCCATAAATACAGGATGGGTACAGGGTGTGAGTGCCCCTTGTGGGAGCAATTGTGACTCTATAAGCCAAGTGGGCATAAAAGACTTTATAGCTAATAAGAACTGTTCCTATATTCAGTAATAAGATGTATTCTATGTATGTTTCAGATCTGATTGTGTCTCAGGAGTCTGTCTGGGTAAACTGATTGTGTCCTTGTGTGATTATGTTAACTAGACTGCCCAACATCAGATTGTCTGAGTAAACGTTCTTCCCTAGTTAATTAACTTAATATGTTAATCTGTTTTACCTGTGAATAGACAATTGTTAGAGGTTTGATGCATTGTTCATATGTTTGCTTTACTGTTAAACCAATGCCCTTTGTAACCTGAAGCCAGGGTGTATAAATCTGTGTGCTGCCTTCAAATAAAGTAGACATTCTGTTTTAAACCTGAAACTGGCTGGGTTGTGAATTGCTGATTCCCTATGCAGGACATTGTTCATCTGGTATTAACCCTTGGTACACTGTTGGTACCGTAACATTGGTGGCAGCGACGGAATGAACCTTATCGCCCAGAAGAGCAACTACACAAGCCAGTAACCTCAGGAAGAGGGGGATTATTACAATACTGACTAAGATGGAAAAGAGAAAAGTAAATTTTGCAGCTTTTAAAAACTTCCTGGAAACAGAAGGAGAGATTGATGGGTACCTTGCGGATTTTGAGAGGCAATGTGCACTACACAAGGTACCCGCAGAGGACTGGGTCACGATATTATCTGGAAAATTATCCGGCCGGGCCAGAGAGGCTTTTCGGGCCATTCCAGATGAGGAAGTCAGGGATTATAATACTGTAAAAGAGGCTCTGGTCTCCAGGTATGCGGTTACACCGGAGGCATACCGGAGGCGGTTCAGAGACACTGTTAAATTAGCTGGAGATTCCTACCTTGAGTGGGCATGTAAGGTGCACCGCACAGCAGCTCACTGGATAGCGAGGTGCCAAGCCATATCTGGGGAAGAGGTGCTGCAGCTATTCCTGTTGGAACATTGCTTCGACAAGTTACCCGCAGGAGTTCGAGAGTGGGTTCGGGACCGTAAACCCTCCACCCTGCAGGAAGCGGCTCGCTTGGCAGATGAGTATACGGATGCCCGCAAACTGGACACTGCTACCACTAAGCCCCCTGCTAGAGTGGAGTACAGACCCCCAGTCACCCCAGCAGCTGCCAGTTACCAAACCCCGGCGCACCGCTATACCACACGGCCTCCGGCCACGAACTACCCTCAGAGAGCCCTGTTCAATTTGCGGTGCTACTCACAACCTATTCGGTGCTTTAGATGTAAGCAACTAGGGCACAAAAGACCAGAGTGTCCCCTAAACGCAGCGAACCAAGCGCAGTCCTGGAGAAGACCCGCCGGCGGAATCCCACGTAATCCTCAGCCTACGGCCCGCTACGTAGAGGCGCAAGAATGCTGGAGCATCCTACATGAGGCAGACCTTGTGCAAGCTGCCCATCGGAATAACCGGCAACTGGTTAAAGTGAATGGGAAGAAGGTCAGTGGTCTACGGGATACTGGTGCTACCATGACCTTGCTTCAAAAGAACTTGGTGTCTGAGAAACAGTACACGGGAGACACTGTGGCTGTGAGGTTAGCAGGGGGTGATGTGTTCAGCCTACCTGTTGCCAGGGTACATTTGGATTGGGGAGTGGGCGCTAGACCTGTGAATGTGGGGGTCAAGAAGGACTTACCTGCTGATGTTCTTCTTGGAAATGACTTGGCCCCCCTTGTTTCTGCCTACGCTCCTATGGGTCCCGCTGATGTTAACTCTGTGACTACCCGTGCCCAGATCCATGCAGCAGAGACTGACCCACCTGCTGCTAAGCCCCAGGACGATGAGCTCAGTAAATCTCTATCCGCTATTGATATGTGGAGGTCCCGTTACAATGCGCTGATGAAGGAGAAGAGGAGCGCAGAGGAAAAAGCACGTTTAGAACGTGAATCTCTGCTAGACAAGCTGCACCGACAGACTGCAGAAAACACCAGCTTGAGAGTGGGACATGAAACCTTAAAGACAAACTTAGCGACACTTGAGGAGAAGCTGACGCTGGCTCATAGTGAGGTGCAGCAACTCAAGGGCACCCTATGTCAGTATGAAGGGATTGTGGATACCTATAAAGAGCAGGTACAGAAAACTCGTAAAGAAGCTGATGGGATTTTGAAGGACTGTTTGGCCCTGGTCTGGGCACTGAGGAATTTGAACCCTTGTTTGTATGGACAGGAATTCTCTCTCATAACGGGAATCCAGATGGATTGTCCCAGCAAACTGACATGCCTACCAGGCGCTCTGGTGGTATATGGCACATTATATACCCTGGACAGCCGAGCATGACAAACCAGAGGGAGAGGAGTTTGATGGTCCTGGCTTGTTATGGGAGTCCTTTGCAGAGCCTGACTTTGGGAGCCCAGACTCCATTCCCCAGCGGCAGGCTGCGTTACAAGGGGTAGGGACAGTTGGTCCTGTCCCCCAGCAACACGGCTGTTTAGCCAAAGGGGAGACGAATGGTCTCCCCCTCCAGCAGCACAGCTATGTATCCAAAGGGGAGACAGTCGGTCTCCCCCTCCAGCAACCAGGCTCCCACCAGGCTACTTCCATGGTAGTGCTGGCACCCGGGCAGAGTACAGCTGGTCTCTGCCCACCTCGCAACCCACCAATTCAGCGTACCAGTCCCCCACACAGCTGGGGTGAGGTACCTGGACATGGACAAGTTTTCCCCGTACTCAGGTGTAGTAACCATTTATTGTGGGTGGGCTGTACTACTAATTGTGTTTTATGGGTGGGTTGCTGGACTAACCAGGGCACTGACCGGCAGGAGGTCAGATACCCTGTTAGTCTGTTTGGAAAAGGGGAGAGATGTGACAAAACCAATCTCGCCACTGTACATTGGAGGGCCTGTTATGGAACATTCTTTGGGCTGGAGGTACATGGGCTTAAGGATACCCAGAGACTGCATGGAAATATGGAATTTTATATGCTGGACACCCCATGTACTTTCATAACTCTGTCTTATGTCTATGTCACCCTGTATCCATAAATACAGGATGGGTACAGGGTGTGAGTGCCCCTTGTGGGAGCAATTGTGACTCTATAAGCCAAGTGGGCATAAAAGACTTTATAGCTAATAAGAACTGTTCCTATATTCAGTAATAAGATGTATTCTATGTATGTTTCAGATCTGATTGTGTCTCAGGAGTCTGTCTGGGTAAACTGATTGTGTCCTTGTGTGATTATGTTAACTAGACTGCCCAACATCAGATTGTCTGAGTAAACGTTCTTCCCTAGTTAATTAACTTAATATGTTAATCTGTTTTACCTGTGAATAGACAATTGTTAGAGGTTTGATGCATTGTTCATATGTTTGCTTTACTGTTAAACCAATGCCCTTTGTAACCTGAAGCCAGGGTGTATAAATCTGTGTGCTGCCTTCAAATAAAGTAGACATTCTGTTTTAAACCTGAAACTGGCTGGGTTGTGAATTGCTGATTCCCTATGCAGGACATTGTTCATCTGGTATTAACCCTTGGTACACTGTTGGTACCGTAACATACCCTTACCCCTATACTCACACACATCTTCAACTTCTCCCTCAGTACTGGTATATTTCCCTCATCTCTAAAACATGCACTGGTCACACCTTACCTCAAAAAACCTCTCAATCCAACCTCCCCATCCAACTACCATCCTATTTCCCTACTCCCTCAAAGCTAATTGAAAAGCTAGTATATTCATGTCTATCCCATTTCCTTACACTAAACTCTCTTCTTGACCCACTGCAATCTGACTTTCATACCCATCACTCCACAGAGACAGCAATTGTCAAGGTTACCAATGACCTACTTACAGCAAAATCCAAAGGCCACTTTTCTCTGCTCATCCTCCTTGATCTGTCTGCAGCCTTTGATACTGTTCCCACCCTCTTTTGCTCCAAACCCTCCAATCCTTTGGCATCTGCGACACATCTCCTTCATGGTTCTCTTCCTATCTATCTAATCGTACCTTTAGTGTAGCCTTCTCTGGAGCATCCTCTGCCCCATTTCCACTTTCTGTTGGGGTACCTCAAGGCTCTGTTCTCGGTCCCCTTCTATACACATCATCATTAGGTTCCTTAATAAAGTCCCACAGGTTTCAATACCATTTGTATGCCATTGACACCCAAATCTATCTCTCTGCACCAGACCTACCTTCTTCCTTACTCCTCCTTCTGTCACTAACTGTCTTTCTCATATCTCATCTTGGTTGTCCTCTCACTACCTTAAGCTAAATCTCTCCAAAACTGAACTCCTTATTTTCCCCCTTCCTCCAAAATCTCCACCTTCTCAATTTTCTATAACTGTTTATAATTCCATCATTACCCCACATGCCTAATGTCTTGGGGTCACACTTGACTCAGACCTTTCTTTCACTCCTCACTTTCAGTCCTTGGCTAAAGCCTGCCGCTTCCACCTTAAAAACATCTATAAAATTAGACATTTCCTTACACAAGACACAACTAAGATTTTAATCCACTCTCTCATCCTTTCCCCGCCTCAACTATTGCAACTCCATAATTTCTGGTCTCCCTAACTGCCGCTTAGCTCCTTTACAATCCATAATGAATGACTCTGCCAGGCTCATCTTCCTTACACATCACACTTCATCTACTTCACCTCTCTGCCAATCCCTTCACTGGCTTCCTCTTGCCTCTAGGATTAAACACAAAATCTTTTCTCTGACATACAAAGCTTTCAATTGGACTGCCCCCCCCTACATTTCAGACCTTGTCTCCAGATACTCTCCCTCCCGTCCTCTTTGCTCTGTTTTACGATCTCCTACTCTCCTCCTCTCTTGTTACTTCCTCACATGCCCATTTACAGGACTTCTCCAGACTGGCTCCCATCTTGTGGAACTCCCTGCCTCACTCCTAAAGACTCTTCCCTAGTTTTAACAGCTTCAAGCGCTCCCTAAAGACTCTACTATTCAGGGATACATACAACCTACACTAACCTTTCCTAACTCCATTGCTTTCTCCTTGAACTGCTTAGAATGTAAGCCTATGAGCCCAGCTGTTTGTAGATAGCCTTCATAAGCGCTGACTACAACAGTACAACTCTCGGCAGGGCCCTCTACCCATTTGATCCCTGTAAATGTTATCTTGTATACCGATTATGCTTATAGCGCTGCGGAATCTGTTGGCGCTCTACAAATACCTTATAATAATAATAATAATAATAATAATAGTCTCCCTTTAAAATATTCCTTGCAAACAATAAAAAAAATATATACACAATGTTAGAAAGCAGTACAAAAGTAATAATTTAGAGTGATTCTCTAAATGTGCATAAGATACAGTTACTATATATATATATATATATATATATATATATATATATATATATATATATATATATATATATATATATATATAGTTATACCACCAGTATCTAAAAGGTTTTTAACTAAATGCTCTCTATTTATATAAAAACAGGTGTAGCAACCAACATTGTCTTATTACAAGCGACTCAGGACAGATTTGTCTTGGTATAAGTAGTAGACAACAAAAGCTAATGATCCTTAGTGATTCCTAATGTATTAAAAGATTCCTCTCAAAGATGTGATCAAGTAATGTTTGCACAGCTTTAGTGTAACATTCGATATCTGTACAGGCCATTGAGATCTGGAATGGCAGGAGGAAGTTTGCAACTGTGTTGCTCCTCTAGCGTGGATACTGCAATGCCTTTTTATATATGTTGAATCTATTTTAAAATCAAAGCACATATAAAATTAACCCGGGTTAAGAAATTACATATATGGAGCTTAAGAGAAAATATTGTAATAAACACAACATATGCCACTACGTTTAACGCATTTCGCCCTATCAGGGACTTAATCAAGGTAAGTGTGGCATGAAGCAGTTGCTCTTAAAAAGGACCATCTTTATGCTCATTGGTTAAGATCCTAATTGGTAGATTCCTTAGTGTCCTGTGTAAAGGTGGATTTAGCATTCTTAAGGTGGTATAACATAAAAGTACATAATATATTTCTAATTAGTCAATATGGTAAAGAGACACATTCTATACAAATAAATGTTTCCCACAAGATAGTACATAGCCTCAATGTATTAAAAATAGGAAGAGATTAAAGGGACAGTCTACACCAGAATTTTATTGTTTTAAAAGATAGATAATCCCTTTATTACCTATTTCCCAGTTTTGCATAACCAACACAGTTATAATAATATACTTTTAACCTCTGTGATTATCTTGTATCTAAGCCTCTGCAAACTGCCCCTTTTTTCAGTTCTTTTTACAGCCTGCTCCAAGATTACTTCACTTGCACGAGCACAGTGTTATCTATATGAAATATGTGAACTAACACCCTCTAGTGGTGAAAAACTGTTAAAATGCAATCTGAAAGAGGTGGGCTTCAAGGTCTAAGAAATTAGCATATGAACCTCCTAGGTTAAGCTTTCAACTAAGAATACCAAGAGAACAAAGCAAAATTGCTGATAAAAGTAAATTGGAAAATTGTTTAAAATTACATGCTCTATCTGAATCATGAAAGTTTATTTTGGGCTAGACTGTCCCTTTAATACAGATATATGTCACAATTCACAGACTGAGTTTACTCAAACAGAAAAGGTGATAAATCTAGGTCTGAGTTTAACCCTTTGGGGAATAGGGTATTAAATTTATAGATCAATTCTGCCTCTCTGATAAGGAGCTTATTCTCTATATTTCCTCCCTTCCAGTGTCCTTTAACTTTGTGTATACCCCAATATAATGTAGTGTATATGCCCCATATACACTACATACACACTACACATGTTACATACATATACATTACACACACAGCCTATATAAACACTACACGCACATGCATACACTACACATGCTAAATACTACACATAGCCTCTCACACACATATACACTACACACACACTACACATGTTACATACATATACACTACACACAGCCTATATAAACACTACACACACACACACATACACTACACATGCTAAATACTACACACTACACACACACACATACACACACAGCCTATATAAACACTACACACACACTACACATGCTAAATACTACTCATAACCTCTCACACACATAAACACTACACACACACTACACACAGCCTATATAAACACTACACACACACACATACACTACACATGCTAAATACTACACATAGCCTCTCACACACATATACACTGTCTGTGACTACACACACACTACACATGTTACATACATATACACTACACAAACAGCCTATATAAACACTACACACACACATTACACATGCTAAATACTACACATAACCTCTCACACACATATACACTACACACACACTACACGTTACATACATATACACTACACACACAGCCTATATAAACACTACACACACACTATACACATGATAAATACTACACATAACCTCTCACACACACTACACATGTTACATACATATACACTACACACACAGCCTATATAAACGCTACACACACACACACACACTTCACATGATAAATATTACACATAACCTCTCACACACATATATACTACACACACACTACACATGTTACATACATATACATTACACACACAGCCTATATAAACAATACACACACACTACACATGCTTAATACTACACATAACCTCTCACACACATATACACTACACACACTACACATGTTACATACATATACACTACACATACATAGACTTTATAATCACTACACACACTCACACACACACACTACACATGCTACACATAACCTCTCACACACACATACATTATACACATACACTACAAATGTTACATACATATATGTTACACAAACAGCCTATATAAACACTAAACACACACTACACATGTCACATACTACATACACTACACATATACACTACACACATACACTACATATGTTACATACATATACACTACACATACATAAACTATGTAACACTACACACACACTACACATGTCACATACTACATACACTACACATATACACTACAAACACACACTACACATGTCACATACTACATACATCGCACATATACACTGCACACACACACACACTACACATGTTACATACATATACACTACACATACATAAACTATGTAACACTACACACACACTACACATGTCACATACTACACACACTACACATATACACTACACAATTACACACTACACATGTCACATACTACATTCACTACACATATATACTACTACACACACTTTAAATGTTACATACATATACATTACACACACAGCCTATATAAACACCACACACACACACTGCACATGCTACATACTACACATAACCACTCACATACATATACACTAAACACACAACACATACACATACTATACAAACACTACACATACTCACACTAAAGACACACACACACATAGTTTAAAAAACTTAAATATCTAGGAAATTTAGTGACAAAAAAACATGTTAATACCTCCTCCAAATGATAGCTAAATTTTAAGACTGAGCACTGTTCAGCAGATTGAAAGTTTCTGAAAGTAAACAAAGGTGCCACATAATACAGCAAATATTACAACTATTTCAACTATTTAAAAATGTCACTTGTATGAGTGCATAAGGAGAGAGTAGGAGTTTGGCGGTTTCCAAAACACTTGAGACCTTTCTGTATCTGTGTTTGTATATATATGTGTGTGTATGTGTGTTTATCTCTGTGTGAATGTGTGTATCTCTGCATCTCTGTGTAAGTGTGTGTATCTCTGTGTAAGTGTGTGTTTATGTGTGTGTGTATCTCTGTGTAAGTGTATGTGTATGTATGTATGTTTATGTGTGTGTGTATCTCTGTGTAAGTGTATGTGTATGTATGTATGTTTATGTGTGTGTGTATATCTCTGTGTAAGTGTGTGTATCTCTGTGTAAGTGTGTGTATCTCTGTGTAAGTGTGTGTGTATGTGTATCTCTGTGTAAGTGTGTGTATCTCTGTATCTCTGTGTAAGTGTGTGTATCTCTGTGTGTGTGTGTGTGTATGTGTATCTCTGTGTAAGTGTGTGTATGTGCGTTTATCTCTGTGTGAATGTGTGTATCTCTGTATCTCTGTGTAAGTGTGTGTATCTCTGTGTAAGTGTGTGTGTATCTCTGTGTAAGTGTGTGTATGTGCGTTTATCTCTGTGTGAATGTGTGTATCTCTGTATCTCTGTGTAAGTGTGTGTATCTCTGTGTAAGAGTGTGTGTATCTCTGTGTAAGTGTGTGTATCTCTGTGTAAGTGTGTGTGTATGTGTATCTCTGTGTAAGTGTGTGTATGTGCGTTTATCTCTGTGTGAATGTGTGTATCTCTGTATCTCTGTGTAAGTGTGTGTATCTCTTTGTAAGTGTGTGTGTATGTGTATCTCTGTGTAAGTGTGTGTATCTCTGTGTAAGTGTGTGTATCTCTGTGTAAGTGTGTGTGTATGTGTATCTCTGTGTAAGTGTGTGTATGTGCGTTTATCTCTGTGTGAATGTGTGTATCTCTGTATCTCTGTGTAAGTGTGTGTATCTCTGTGTAAGTGTGTGTGTATCTCTGTGTAAGTGTGTGTATCTCTGTGTGTGTGTGTATGTGTATCTCTGTGTAAGTGTGTGTATATGCGTTTATCTCTGTGTGAATGTGTGTATCTCTGTATCTCTGTGTAAGTGTGTGTATCTCTGTGTATGTGTGTGTGTATGTGTATCTCTGTGTAAGTGTGTGTATCTCTGTGTAAGTGTGTGTATGTGCGTTTATCTCTGTGTGAATGTGTGTATCTCTGTATCTCTGTGTAAGTGTGTATATCTCTGTGTAAGTGTGTGTGTATGTGTATCTCTGTGTAAGTGTGTGTATCTCTGTGTAAGTGTGTGTGTATGTTTATGTGTGTGTGTATCTCTGTGTAAGTGTGTGTATCTCTGTGTAAGTGTGTGTGTGTGTATGTATGTATGTTTATGTGTGTGTGTATCTCTGTGTAAGTGTGTGTATCTCTGTGTAAGTGTGTGTGTATGTATGTATGTTTATGTGTGTGTGTATCTCTGTGTGAATGTGTGTATCTTTGTACCTCTGTGTAAGTGTGTGTATCACTGTGTAAGTGTGTGTGTGGTGTTTGTGTATATGTTTATGTGTGTGTGTATCTCTGTGTAAGTGTGTGTATCTCTGTGTAAGTGTGTGTGTATGTATGTTTATGTGTGTGTGTATCTCTGTGTAAGTGTGTGTATGTTTATGTGTGTGTGTATCTCTGTGTAAGTGTGTGTATCTCTGTGTAAGTGTGTGTGTATGTTTATGTGTGTGTGTATCTCTGTGTAAGTGTGTGTATCTCTGTGTAAGTGTGTGTGTATCTCTGTGTAAGTGTGTGTATCTCTGTGTAAGTGTGTGTGTGTATCTCTGTGTAAGTGTGTGTATCTCTGTGTAAGTGTGTGTGTATGTATGTTTATGTGTGTGTGTATCTCTGTGTAAGTGTGTGTATCTCTGTGTAAGTGTGTGTATCTCTGTGTAAGTGTGTGTGTATGTTTATGTGTGTGTGTATCTCTGTGTAAGTGTGTGTATCTCTGTGTAAGTGTGTGTGTATGTATGTTTATGTGTGTGTGTATCTCTGTGTAAGTGTGTGTATCTCTGTGTAAGTGTGTGTGTATGTTTATGTGTGTGTGTATCTCTGTGTAAGTGTGTGTATCTCTGTGTAAGTGTGTGTGTGTGTATGTATGTATGTTTATGTGTGTATCTCTGTGTAAGTGTGTGTATCTCTTTGTGTATGTAGGTGTTTATGTGTGTGTATGTGTGAGTGTGTGTATATGTGTGTTTATCTGTGTTGTGTGTGTTTATGTGTTTGTATGCGTGTGTGTAATGTGGGTGTGTATGTGTGTGTGTGTATAAATGTGTGTGTGTGTATAAATGTGTGTGTGTGTATAAATGTGTGTGTGTATCTGTGTGCATGTGTGTGTGCGTATCTATATATGTGTGTGTGTATCTATGTGTGCCTGTATCTGTGTGCATGTGTGTGTGCGTATCTATATATGTATGTGTGTATCTATGTGTGTCTGTATCTGTGTGTGTGTATTCATGGATTAAAATATAAATATGTTTTTTATGTAACCCTGGAAAAAGTTTTGTTTAAAGGGTTTTAAAATGACTACCAGTGAAAATCTGAGCTACTGTAAGAAAATAAAAAAAACCAGAATATTTAAAGGGACATTGTAATGTTATTTTATTTTTCTAACGGTGATCCATTTTACTTGCTAATTAGTTTTAGTTTACAAATAGATCCTTTAGCAATATTTTGCCATTTTAAATAGCAATTGTTGCCTGTTAAAACCTACTGTACTGGTTATAGAAAAACTATCGGCTAGATTACAAGTTTTGTGGTAACAGGGGTGAGGCGCTAACAAGCAGTTTATTCTCACCGCTCACTTACATACAGCGCTGGTATTACAGGTTTTTACAAACCCGGTATTAAAAGACAAAAAGTGAGCGTAGAGCAAAATTTTGCTCCAAACTTCACTTCAATACCAGCGCTGCTTAAGTGAGCGGTGAGCTGGTTATACGTGCTCGTGCACGATTTCTCCATCGGAATCAACGGGGAGAGCCGGCTGAGAAAAAGTCTTACACCTGCCAAAAAGCAGCGTATAACTCAGTAACGCAGACCCATTGATTCCTATGGGAAACAAAATTAATGTCTACACCTAACACCCTAACATGAACCCTGAGTCTAAACACCCCTAATCTTACACTTATCTGATGCCCCCAACATCGCAGACACCTACATTATTTTTATTAACCCCTAATCTGCCGCCCCCAATGTCGCTGCAACCTACCTACACTTATTAACCCCTAATCTGCCGCCCCCAACATCGACCACCACTATTCTAAATTTATTAACCCCTAAACCTAAATCTAACCCTAACCCTAACACCCCCTAACTTAAATATAATTAAAATACATCTAAATAAAACCTACTATTAATAACTAAATAATTCCTATTTAAAACTAAATACTAACCTATAAAATAAACCCTAAGATAGCTACAATATAACTAATAGTTACATTGTATCTAGCTTAGGGTTTATTTTACAGGCAAGTTTGTATTTATTTTACCTAGGTAGAATAGTTACTAAATAGTTATTAATTATTTAATAACTACCTAGCTAAAATAAAGACAAATTGACCTGTAAAATTAAACCTAACCTAAGTTACACTAACACCTAACACTACCCTACAAATAAATAAATTAACTAAATTAAAAACAATTAAATAAATTAAATTAAATTAGCTAAATAACAAAAAAAACAAACGCTAAATTACAGAAAATAAAAAACAAATTACAGATCTTTAAGATCTTCTGCCTGTCTGGAGGACCACTTTGTCTGGCTAGATGAAGACTTCTGCTGCTTCCTTGAGGATGGCTGTCCGGTCTTCAGAACAGTAAGTCAATCTTCAGGGGGCTAGTGTTAGGTTTTTTTAAGGGTGTATTGGGTGGGTTTTATTTTTTAGATTAGGGTTTGGGCCGCAAAAGAGCTAACTGCCCTTTTAAGGGCAATGCCCATCCAAATGCCCTTTTCATGGCAATGGGGAGCTTAGGTTTTTTTAGATAGTATTTTATTTGGGGGTTGGTTGTGTGGGTGGTGGGTTTTACTATGGGGGGGGGGTGTTTGTATTTTTTTTTTACAGGTGAAAGAGCTGATTTCTTTGGGGCATTGCCCCGCAAAAGGACCTTTTAAGGGCTATTGATAGTTTAGTTTAGGCTAGGGGCTTTTTATTTTGGTGGGGCTTTTTTATTTTGATAGGGCTCTTAGATTAGGTGTAATTAGTTTAAAGATCTGTAATTTGTTTTTTATTTTCTGTAATTTAGTGTTTGTTTGTTTTTGTGATTTAGCTAATTTAATTTATTTAATTGTTTATAATTTAGTTAATTTATTCAATTGTAGTGTAGTGTTAAGTTTTAGTGTACCTTAGGTTAGGTTTTATTTTACACGTAAATTTGGCTTTATTTTAGCTAGGTAGTTATTAAATAATTAATAACTATTTAGTAACTATTCTACCTAGTTAAAATAAATACAAACTTGCCTGTAAAATAAAAATAAAGCCTAAAATAGATTCAATGTAACTATTAGTTATATTGTAGCTATCTTAGGGTTTATTTTACAGGTAAGTATTTAGTTTTAAATAGGAATTATTTAGTTAATGAAAGGAATTTTATTTATATTTATTTAAATTATATTTAAGTTAGGGGGTGTTAGGGTTAGACTTAGGTTTAGGGGTTAATAAATTTAGATTAGTGGCGGTGACGTTGGGGGCGGCAGATTAGGGGTTAATAAGTGTAGGTAGGTTGCGGCGACATTGGGGGCAGCAGATTAGGGGTTAATAAAAATAATTTAGGTGTTGGCGATGTTGGGGGCATCAGATTAGGGGTTAATTAGTATAATGTAGGTGGCGGCGATTTTCGGAGCGGCAGATTAGGGGTTAATAAATGTAGGTAGGTTGCGGCGATGTTAGGGGCGACAGATTAAGGGTTAATAATATTTAACTAGTGTTTGCAAGGCGGGAATGTGGCGGTTTTGGGGTTAATATGTTTATTCTAGTGGCGGCGATGTCCGGAGCGGCAGATTAAGGATTAAACATTTTATTTTAGTGTTTGCGATGTGGGAGGGCCTCGGTTTAGAGGTTACTAGGTAGTTTATGGGTGTTAGTGTACTTTTTAGCACTTTAGTTATGAGTTTTATGCTACAGCGTTGTACCATAAAACTCTTTACTACTGACTTTTAAATGCGGTAGGACTCTTGACAGGATAGGGTGTACTGCTCACTTTTTGGCCTCCCAGGACAGACTCGTAATACTAGCGCTATCGAAGTCCCATAGAAAATAGACTTTAAGAAGATTACGTAAGTCGTTATGCGGTATGGCCAAAAAAGTGTGCGGTGCCACTAAACCTGCAAGACTCGTAATACCAGTGAAAAAGCAGCATTAGCACCTGTTAACGCTGCTTTTTTATCTTACCGCAAAACACGTAATCTAGTCGTATGTAATCTAAAGGCAGCAGCAGCAGATATCCTCCTAGTGGAGGTGGGAGAGAGAGAAAAAGACAAAAAATTAACTCTTAGCAGGTGTTTGCCCCGAGTACATAGACCCTTTCAGAAAGAGCATTTTATATTGAAACATTCTCAATAACGCAGCTTTAATTCATACACACAAATAAAAAGAGCTCTTTATCAACAGATGGTTTTTTTAAAGTAAAAAAAGATACAACAAGTACATATATTTTTTAGAGCAGAGGAATTCACCATTTTGAATGAATTTCTTTTGTTCAGGTTGTATTTTCTACTGTGAATTTAAGGCATACCCAACATACATTCCCAGAGCTACTGAATCTGTTGAAGCTTTACAAAAAAATAAGCAAATAACAATAATTTCTTTCTCTTGCTAATCTTACAGGTTTTGCACATAAAAATGAAATGTATTTTACTTATGAATTTTGTGACCTTTAGAATGTAAGTTAATCTATCCTGTCTGTCATCTCATGTAAATAGGTTTTACAGCTTACAGATTATGGCTTTTATCATATTGATGCGTAATATATTGGCGGTTTATAAATAAATGATAATAATATTAATAAATAATAATATTACCAATAAATACAATAATGTGAATATTTAGACTTAAATTTTAAGTCTTGCAATCAAGTTAAACATTTAAATATGCCCCAAAAAATCAAATAATATAATATTTTTGCTTTCTTCAAAATGAATCCCTTGTGTTTGCTGAAAAAAAGGCCTTTAAATAAACTCATCTAGCTTTAGTTGTGGAAACCATTTTTTGCAAATGTTTCAGTCAGTATAGGCAGTGCCCCAGGGAATCTATCTTTGAATTTTACAGAGAGTGTGGTATTGTGCTTGACAGCCCTGTTATGCCTTGGGACTTAAATGGGATCTAGTTAAAAGAAGTGGCTACACAGTTCAAATATGTGTTCTGGCAATGATCCAGTCAGGCTGCGTACTTAGACTGAGGTATTAATGTGTTTTCATGATGATATTAGAAACTTTGAAGAGGGTATCTACTTGCTGGGAAAGTACAAATTAGATTATGTGTACAGGTAAGAATAACAAACTAATCATACAGGAAATATACTTTATCAATATAACACATACCAGGAATCCCAGCAGGCATTGGTCTTGCTTTTTAAATGTCTAACTCAGATCATAATTAAAGGGACACTCAATTAAATATTAAACTTTCATGTTTCAGATCAGAAATTTTAAACAACTTTCCAATTTACTTCCATTAACAAAATGTACACAGTCTTTTTATATTTACACTTTTTGTGACACCAGCTGCTACTGAGCATGTGCAAGAATTCACAGAATATAGGTACAGTATATGCATCTGTAATTGGCTGAAGGCTGACACATGATACAGTCTAAGTCTAAGTCTCTGTAAGTCTAAGTGCTATTGCATTGTCTTGTTATTATGTATTTGTTGATTTTGCAAATCTACTGTATTTACTATATTTTAATAATATATCTAAACAGGACAACTTTGATCTACTTTATTTGCAGTTTTTTGTCTCATCTACAGTCCTCAAGCAACTGATGTGCCCAAAACCCTATAAATTCTATAAATCCTACCTAAAAGGAGTAATGACTGATGATGGCACTATCCATTTTCTTAGCAGAAATGCTGTATTTTGTTTACATATGGCTTTATGTACAAGAAAAGCTCATATTAAAGTGCAATTTGGAATTACTGGCGTATTCCTCATGTCTGTAGCACCTAAATCTCTAATTTTTTTTATTATGTGGAAGGTATGTTTATAAATTAAGATTTTAATTACTGAGCTTTAAAGTTGTTAGCTCCGCCCCCGGCATTACTTCCTAGTCTGTTCATGATCCGAGTAGAGAGCGGATCCACTCGCTCTCTACGTCATCATGTGGGCATCTCTGTCTTCACGGTTCGATTTGCGCATTCGTTCAGTCTATCATATCAGTCTTTAAATAGGCAGTATAACAAAGAATCTATCAGATGCATCTACATACTGTGTACAGAGGATTTGGGGGAAGCAGAAGGTTTCTGCAGAAGAAATTGGCTGTTGTAGAAACTTTGGAGGAGGAAATACCCTGAGTTCCATGCCCAGGCCAGAAGCCTGGGTCCTGCATAGCACAGGCTTGTGGGGCTATTTAATAGGTGGAGTCCAGGTTACAACAAGGAAGCTGGTTGGTCGGCGTTCTCATTAAGAGCTCCTCAACTATGGAATAACCTTCCAGAAACCATCAAATCCCCCAGCAACCTGAGATGCTTGAAAAGAAACGTCTCTCTATCTTTACAAACAAATCATTCCTGCAAAGACTGTAAATTATAAAAATCCCTACCTTGTGTCTGTGGGCTGCTATGTAAAAACGTAACTATTTGTACAATATGTAATGTATTGCTGGCATATCCCAGGACATTCTTAAAAATGAGAGAAATCTCAATGTATTTTTTCCTGGTAATACATTTTATAAATAAATAAATGGTTAGAGGCAGATAAAGCTGGACATGTAATGGGTTGAGTTGAATATTCAGGGATGTGAATTGATGGCTCTGAAATGTGGTTAGGTGTTCCAGTAAAAGGCTAGGCCTGAAGGGACACTGGTGCTAGCTTATCTGCAGGCGCCAGTGTAGGCATGGTAATCAGGGTTACATGCTGTTTCTCAAGGGACTGCATCAATGACTCTGTATTCTCTATGCAGAGTGTAGTCTTGTTACTCCCTGTTGATCATATGTCGGCATCACAGACCCCTGGCATCCCAATGGCATCTGGCAGGACTGTTGTAGCAGCAGGAGGGGCTACACAAAGCATGGAGGAGGCATCAAAATTTTCATCTCTGGCCGCATTTGGAGAGTCCCCTCTTAATCAGGTTATGGATGTGTAAGGTATGTCAGATTTATCTGGAAACTCTTATGCATCTGTCTCAGTGGGTTTGAAATGACAGGAAAAGATGTATAAACTAGTTAAAACACTTGTTGCACAGAAGCAGGAAGTTGTTGCACCAGTGAGACCACAAATGGGAGTGACATAGGATACATATGCTTGTTTGGTACATACATTACACATTCTAAACTGACAGTTGTCTTGAAAATCAACCATGAAAAGTACATGAAGAAAGGTAAGATGGTGGTACTGGTGACAAGAATTACATGCTTCTAGTACCTATGAGGAGTGGCAGAGGTGTTTCAGGGTGTATGCATTTTGCTATCTTGAGCCTAGGCCAGATCAATCAAAAGTCAGCCCTGAAGAGTATGAAGTCAAGTTTAGGAGAAACCTCAAAGGTAATCCCATCTTGCACTTTCGGTTCAAGGACATAAACTTGTGGTCCAGTTTAGGCTTGGGGGACTTACCTTCCTTCCAACAGAACTTATAGTGGAGATCTTCCATTCAGTTCAAAAGTAGGGATGCTAAGAATGGTAGTACTTTCAGAAGAAAGCTTGTGATAAAGTTTTGCAGTGTAATTTTAAGCACCTTTGCTTACCTTGTGGAGGTAATCATCCAGTGGTGGACTGTAGCAAAAAGGAGGGTAATGTTAGAGGCTTCTTTTGTTGTGGAGCTGAAGGGAAAAGTCCAACCCCCCTGAAAGTACAGCTAATCATTGATTGGTTAGCTGTGTATGAGTCTCACAAGGCTGGAAGGACTGCAACATGTTCATGTGTGTACTTAAGATTGATGGACAGTAAGTGCATGAGTATGCCTGAATGTGATGACAGCTACTAACTTATTCTTTGGGGAGGGGGGGGGTTATCCTGAGACTCAGCTTGCCAACATCTCCTATTTCAATAAAGTTAGTTTATTTTTCTAACATGGTGTCTGTTGTCTTGTGTTATATGATTGTATTTCTACATAATGTAGCTTTAACCAGCTAAATACCTTATGACCAGAGTAGGGATTAAAGAGAACTGCAACAAGTTAAGGATTTTTTATTGCACTAGGTTGAGTTCATTAGATAGCTGTTTAGACATTGGAGCATGAGGGAAAAGGGGCGAGTACCATAACTTATAAAAGATATGTTCAAAGGAATTTAGCCCTCTTTTCCTTTTCATGTTTCCAGCAACCCTCCCTTCTGCTCTGGTTGTTTGTTCAATTGTCTGTTCTGGTACTCCTGTTTTTTCTTTTTCTTTCAGGTCAGTCCAAATTGGAGTTTCAGGGGTAATGATTTCTCATGTATTATCAAGCTTAGTTGTTTGCCCATGGCTAATTAATCAGCTAACTATTTTATGCTAAATGAGGCCCCTGTGGCAGTGTGCTCTAGAGCTTTAGTAAGTCAGTTAACAGGATAATCGGGAAGAGGTGGTGGCCTTAAGCTATTTAAAGTTGTTTGAGGGGGTTAAGCAATTCTGAAGGGCCGGGGAACTCTGTGGGTGGCTGAACCTGTAAAAAACAAATTGTAAAGTGGTTATTGTATATTTGAGCATCCAACATCAAATGGGGTGTATGGCAATAAAATTATTTTTGGATAGAGATACATCATATGATGATGAGGTAAAAGTGTTTTTAATGGACATAATGGTGTTCCTCCTTACCAACAACTATTTCTTATTTGATAATGATTATTATTTGTTGGGGAACAATGATGAGACCACGTTTGTGCCCTATTTTGCAAATGTATTTGTGGGATGTGTGAGCTTCATCAGGTCTATAATTTAGAAAATCCATTTAGGAATAATATCCTGATTTACATTAAATTTACTGAAGATCTAATATTTGTGGTTAAGAAATCTTTTTTGTTCCAGGAGTTTTAATATTTAAACACTAATTATATAAATTTGAGGTTTATGGATGAAATTTCTAGTTCCAATTTGAATTTTTTTGATTTTTAACTCAAAGGTGTTTGAAACACAGGACAGGTTTTTACGAGTACTTACCATAAAGAGACAGTGGGTAATACAACTTTCATGCAAAATCATGTCACCCTAGACATTTGATTAAATTAATCCCATAAAGTCAATTTGAGACCTCAACATAATGCCAGTACTGTTGAGAGTTTCGAGCAACAGGGAAAGGAACTTATACGTAGACTTTGTGTGAGGGGTTATGATTGTTTGTCTCTAGAGATAAAATTTGAAGAAGTTAAGGGAAGAGAGAGTATGAAAGGTCCAAAAGGAAAAACAGGTTTTTCTGATAATTCATTATTATTTTAACTAAATATTTTCTTCTTGTTAATCAAACTTGCAGGATTTTTAAAAGAAACCTATATATTTTGAAAATAGAGAATGTGTTGGCATCTTTGATAGAGAATTGTAAATTTGTAGTGAAGAAACCACCGACATTAAAGGCCAAGTTATTGCCGAGTATAGTAACTTTTCAGTCTAAGGATAGGGGCAATTGGCTACAAAGAGTTGGGAAATATAGGTGTCACATGACCAATTGTTTAACTTGTGATGTTATGGGTTTTACTAACACTTTCAAATATTTTGTGACACAGCAAAGTTTCAAGATACATTTTCATGCTACATACCTGAGTGTGTTGTTTACTTTACTTTACTACTAGAATGTGACTTATGTTGTATTCAATATGTTGGTCAAGCTTCTAGTGCATTAAAATCAAGAACCAGGTAGAATTTTAGGGATGTTAAAAATTATAACAAAGATTCTGCCGTAGCTTAACATTTTAATGGTAAGCACTTTAACAATTTACCTCACTGTAAGATCAAAGTAATTGATTTGGTTAAAATACCCCCTAGGGGTGGTGATAAATATAACATTTTGAGTAAGAAGAAATTATTTTGGATTTATGAAATGAGAACCAAAACCTCTTATGGTTTGAATCTTGAATTAGATATGAGCTATTTTGTTGAATACAATATATTTTCAATTTGTTTAAAATGTCAATTAATTATTTAATTTTTTCTAATATAAATAATTTGTTGAGTATTGTATATGATATTGTTTCCAGATGTATAAAATATTTATTGTGTTGCCAAACTGAGCTTTCATCTGTGAATTTTAAAGGATGTCTGTGTATGTCAATGTAAAAGTATATTTTGCTTTAAGATCAGATTAGTTTGTTAAGTATGTGACATAAGATGTTTCATTGTGATTGGACAATGTTTCCTACAGTGGTTAGCTTAGCACCATGCAGCGGTTGGGAATGTTGTTCCACTTGCCCTTCTGTCTGGCTTTTGCAGCTTCGGAACCTTGAGCAACGGTCATACTACTTCTTATCAATTGACAGCTGCTGTAAGGATGCAAGTTTTGTCTACGGCTCATGTAGGGTTAGTCAACCTTATTTGGTATGTCTGGCAACAGTAGTTTTAAGCTGTCCAAGTTTCAGCATGCTATACAACTCATTGATCTTGGTCCTTTTGGCCTTGTGTTTTGTTAATCTACACCAAGCCTAAGTGGTTGGTCTTGGCCCAGACAGCAGACAGAGAGGGTGAGTGATGGCACTGACAGGAGTGGCGGCGTCCCTAGGAATAGTTCTGAGTGTGCTCTCCTCCTTGATGTGCGGTGCGTAGAAGACCTCTGAATTAGTGGTGTCTGTGAGCATTGTAGGCAGGATACACTTTGTGTCAGCACATCTGAAACCACTGACCATCTGGCTAGGGTTAATTTACCATTATAGTCCCTGATTGCCATAACTTCAGTTATACAAATTAGTTATTTAAAAAGTTAAGCCTGATGTCTTGTGCCAGTTTCATAAATGCGACAGAACCTTGTGTCAAATGAATTATATATTTTGTGTAGAGGAGGGTATGGTCATTAGTAGATGCTTTTTACATACCACATGATAATAAGAAATTTAGTGGTGAATAACCAGGCAGGATCTACTAAATGATGACCCAGCCAAAATCTTAAATTGCTAATCCAAAAGAGAGTTGAGCTGCAGCACATTTGAGAGTGACTGAAAACTGCAAATTTTGGTGACATGTTGTGACATCACTAATGGCAAATATTTTGGGAAATGTATATGGACATCACCTTTTGCCATATCTAATGCAGTTTCATGTGCACATTAAAGTTATCATACCGAGGATGCAGAGCAGGGAAAGAGGAAGCAACTACAAAAACGCAAGGGTATATTGAGAGATACAAATGAGGCTAGTATTTATAACTTTTCTTCCTACACTTTAGATAACGGATGTCTATAACTATTAAGTAAAGGGTTATCTTTTGCCCCCAAAAAGAACCTAGAAAAGTTTCAAGTATTTATTAACTTTCAGAGATTTATCAGGAATATAACATTGAAAAGATTCTTTGCTCAGAAAAATACTCAATCTAATGTTAGATATAAGAGTGTACTTGGAATTGATTAGGTTGAAACATTAGAGAACATGAACCTATTGCTAGGGATTGAATCTCTGAATGAATCAGGAGATATCTATATACATAGTGATAAAAGGGCTAAATCTACAATTTATCCTACTAATACTCATGGAGAATATATTGAGACATTTAACAATTTGGTTGAGAAAGAGCTAGATTCACTACCAGCAAAGGAAGAGTTCAGGGATAACCTAACCCCATTTGAAATAAGGGGTTTAAATCACTTACACCTAGATTTAGAGTTTGGCGGCCAAAGGGGTGCGTTAGCTACGCATGCTTTTTTTCTCCCGCACCTTTTAAATACCGCTGGTATTTAGAGTTCACAGAATGGCTGGGTTTTCAGTGCGTTAGGCTCCAAAAAGGGAGCGTAGAGCATAAGTTAACGCCACTGCAACTCTAGATACCAGCGGTGCTTACGGACGCGGCCATCTTAAAAAACGTGCTCGTGCACGATATCCCCATAGGAAACAATGGGGCAGTTTGAGCTGAAAAAAAACCTAACACCTGCAAAAAAGCAGCGTTCAGCTCTTAACGCAGCCCCATTGTTTTCTATGGGAAAACACTTCCTACGTCTGCACCTAACACTCTAACATGTACCCCGAGTCTAAACAACCCTAACCTTACACTTATTAACCCCTAATCTGCTGCCCCTGCTATCGCTGACACCTGCATATTATTTTTAACCCCTAATCTGCCGCTCCGTATACCGCCGCTACCTACATTATCCCTATGTACCTCTAATCTGCTGCCCCTAACACCGCCGACCCCTATATTATATTTATTAACCCCTAATCTGCCCCCCACAACGTCGCCGCCAGCTACCTACAATAATTAACCCCTAATCTGCCGATCGGAGCTCACCGCTACTATAATAAATGTATTAACCCCTAAAGCTAAGTCTAACCCTAACACTAACACCCCCCTAAGTTAAATATAATTTTTATCTAACGAAATAAATTAACTCTTATTAACTAAATTATTCCTATTTAAATCTAAATACTTACCTGTAAAATAAACCCTAATATAGCTACAATATAAATTATAATTATATTGTAGCTATTTTAGGATTAATATTTATTTTACAGGCAACTTTGTATTTATTTTAACCAGGTACAATAGCTATTAAATAGTTAAGAACTATTTAATAGCTACCTAGTTAAAATAATTACAAAATTACCTGTAAAATAAATCCTAACCTAAGTTACAATTAAACCTAACACTACACTATCAATAAATTAATTAAATAAAATACCTACAAATAAATACAATTAAATAAACTAACTAAAGTACAAAAAATAAAAAAGAACTAAGTTACAAAAAATAAAAAAATATTTACAAACATTAGAAAAAAATTACAACAATTTTAAACTAGTTACACCTACTCTAAGCCCCCTAATAAAATAACAAAGACCCCCAAAATAAAAAAAATGCCCTACCCTATTCTAAATTACAAAAGGTCAAAGCTCTTTTACCTTACCAGCCCTTAAAAGGGCCCTTTGCGGGGCATGCCCCAAAGAATTCAGCTCTTTTGCCTGTAAAAAAAACATACAATACCGCCCCCCCCAACATTACAACCCACCACCCACATACCCCTAATCTAACCCAAACCCCCCTTAAATAAACCTAACACTAAGCCCCTGAAGATCTTCCTACCTTGTCTTCACCATGCCAGGTATCACCGATTGTTCCAGGCTCCGAAATCTTCATCCAAGCCTAAGCGGGGGCTAGACATCCATCATCCGGCAGCTGAAGAGGTCCAGAAGAGGCTCCAAAGTCTTCATCCTATCTGGGAGGAAGAGGCGATCCAGACCGGCAACCATCTTGATCCAAGCGGCATCTTCTATCTTCATCCGATGACGACCGGCTCCATCTTGAAGACCTCCACCGCGGACCCATCTTCTTCTTCTGACGACTTCCCGATGAATGACGGTTCCTTTAAGGGACGTCATCCAAGATGGCGTCCCTCGAATTCCAATTGGCTGATAGTATTCTATCAGCCAATCGGAATTAAGGTAGAAAATTTCTGATTGGCTGATGGAATCAGCCAATCAGAATCAAGTTCAATCCGATTGGCTGATTCAATCAGCCAATCAGATTGAGCTCGCATTCGATTGGCTGTTCCGATCAGCCAATAGAATGCGAGCTCAATCCGATTGGCTGATTGAATGTTCCGATCAGCCAATAGAATGCGAGCTCAATCTGATTGGCTGATTGAATTTTCCTACATTAATTCCGATTGGCTGATAGAATACTATCAGCCAATCGGAATTCGAGGGACGTCATCTTGGATGACGTCCCTTAAAGGAACCGTCATTCGTCGGGAAGTCGTCGGAAGAAGAAGATGGGCCCGCGGTGGAGGTCTTCAAGATGGAGCCGGTCGTCATCGGATGAAGATAGAAGATGCCGCTTGGATCAAGATGGTTGCCGGTCCGGATCGCCTCTTCTTCCCGGATAGGATGAAGACTTTGGAGCCTCTTCTGGACCTCTTCAGCCGCCGGATGATGGATGTCTAGCCCCTGCTTGGGCTTGGATGAAGATTTCGGAGCCTGGAACGATCGGTGATACCTGGCATGGTGAAGATAAGGTAGTAAGATCTTCAGGGGCTTAGTGTTAGGTTTATTTAAGGGGGGTTTGGGTTAGATTAGGGGTATGTGGGTGGTGGGTTGTAATGTTGGGGGGGTATTGTATGTTTTTTTTTTTACAGGCAAAAGAGCTGAATTCTTTGGGGCATGCCCCACAAAAGGTCCTTTTAAGGGCTGGTAAGGTAAAAGAGCTTTGAACTTTTGTAATTTAGAATAGGGTAGGGCATTTTTTTATTTTGGGGGTCTTTGTTATTTTATTAGGGGGCTTAGAGTAGGTGTAATTAGTTTAAAATTGTTGTAATTTTTTTCTAATGTTTGTAAATATTTTTTTATTTTTTGTAACTTAGTTCTTTTTTATTTTTTGTACTTTAGTTAGTTTATGTAATTGTATTTATTTGTAGTGTAGTGTTAGGTTTAATTGTAGATAATTGTAGGTATTTAATTTAATTTATTTATTGCTAGTGTAGTGTTAGGTTTAATTGTAACTTAGGTTAGGATTTATTTTACAGGTAATTTTGTAATTATTTTAACTAGGTAACTATTAAATAGTTATTAACTATTTAATAGCTATTGTACCTGGTTAAAATAAATACAAAGTTGCCTGTAAAATAAATATTAATCCTAAAATAGCTACGATATAATTATAATTTATATTGTAGCTATATTAGAGTTTATTTTACAGGTAAGTATTTAGATTTAAATAGGAATAATTTATTTAATAAGAGTTAATTTATTTCGTTAGAATAAAATTATATTTAATTTAGGGGGGTGTTAGGGTTAGAATTATCTTTAGGGGTTAAAAAATTTATTAGAGTAGCGGTGAGCTCCGATCGGCAGATTAGGGGTTAATACTTGAAGTTAGGTGTCGGCGATGTTAGGGAGTGCAGATTAGGGGTTAATACTATTTATTATAGGGTTATTGAGGCGGGAGTGAGGCGGATTAGGGGTTAATAACTTTATTATAGTAGTGGTGCGGTCCGCTCGGCAGATTAGGGGTTAATAAGTGTAGGCAGGTGGAGGCGACGGTGAGGGGGGCAGATTGGGGTTAATAAATATAATATAGGGGTTGGCGATGTTAGGGGCAGCAGATTAGGGGTACATAGGGATAACGTAGCTGTCGGCGATGTACGGAGCGGCAGATTAGGGGTTAAAAAATTTTAATAGAGTGGCGGCGATGTGGGGGGGCCTCGGTTTAGGGGTACATAGGTAGTTTATGGGTGTTAGTGTACTTTAGAGCACAGTAGTTAAGAGCTTTATAAACCTGCGTTAGCCCAGAAAGCTCTTAACTACTGACTTTTTTCTGCGGCTGGAGTTTTGACGTTAGATTTCTAACGCTCACTTCAGCCACGACTCTAAATACCAGCGTTAGAAAGATCCCATTGAAAAGATAGGATACGCAAATGGCGTAGGGGGATCTGCGGTATGGAAAAGTCGCGGCTGCAAAGTGAGCATTAGACCCTTTCCTGACTGACTCCAAATACCAACGATAGGCCAAAACCAGCGTTAGGAGCCTCTAACGCTGGTTTTGACGGCTACCGCCCAACTCTAAATCTAGGCCTTAATGAAGCCGATAAGGGTGGTGGTATAGTGATTCAGGATCGTAATGTTTATTTTACTGAGGCAATGAGACTATAGAATGATTCTACTACTTATATGAGGTTGAAAGGCGATCCTACCAAAATATTTTTACAATAGTTACAATGTTTTCTTAATGTAGGTTTTACTGACAAAATTTTAACTAAGGAGGAGTATAACTTTCTGTATAATGCACACCCTAAAGTAGCTGTTATGTATCACTTGCCCAAAATACAAAAATCGGTCCATAATCCCCCAGGAATTGTTTTGGGTATTGATTCATTAACAGCTAATTTATCGAGTTATATTGACCATTTTTTGAAACCTTTGGTTATTCAACTTAAATCTTATCTCAGGAACAGTGTACATCTAATACAAGAATTGAAAAGTGTTCAATGACATAGTGGAATGAGGTTCATCACTTGTGATGCTACCTCGTTATACACTGTCATTCAGCACTCCCTGGCCATTGAGGCCTGTTCATACTTTTTAAAGAAAAGGGGAATTTTTCCAGACCATCAAATCAAATTTCTTGAACATTGTATCAAATATGTTTTAGAACATAATTATTTTTTGGTTGAAAAGGACCACTATCATCAGATATACGGCACTGCGATGGGGACGAAATTTGCCCCATCGTATGCCAATTAATTTATGGGTCTTTTTGAAGACAATTTTATTTGGATAGATAAATAAAATGTGAATTTTTTTTTTATAAACGTTGTATTGATGATGTTTTTTTAATATGGGATGGTTCTGAGGAGGATGCTTTGAATTTTATTGATTTTATAAATTTCAATGGTTTTAATGTTAAATTTGATGGTAATATTCAAGAAAGAGAAATTGAATTTCTTGATCTTATGGTATTTGTAGAAGAAAATAGAATTTTAACTAAGAATTAGAGGGAAACAGTTGATAGTAATAGCCTATTACATGCTAGAAGTGTACATTATAAGAAATGGGTTATAAATATACCAAAGAGCCAATTTGTTAGAATTAAAAGGAATTGTTCTAAAATGAGTGACTATAATGATGAAGCAGAAGTTTTGAAGGACAAATTGATGTGTAAAGAACATAATGGAGAACAAGTTATGGATGAAGTGAGTCAGATGGACAGGGAAGTGTTATTAAATAAACAGAAGAAAATAGAATTTTAACTAAGAATTAGAGGGAAACAGTTGATAGTAATAGCCTATTACATGCTAGAAGTGTACATTATAAGAAATCGCCTTTCAACCTCATATAAGTAGTAGAATCATTCTATAGTCTCATCGCCTCAGTAAAATAAACATGACAATCCTGAATCACTATACCACCACCCTTATCGGCTTGGCAGATAGTAATTTCTCTGTTATTGATATATATTGATATAGCGAACAGGTTTATAACATCAAAAAACCTCTTTTAAAACATAGTGTGCCTATTCACTACTCCCAGAAACATGCATGTGATCCTAAATGTTTTACTGTGAAGGGTATTGAAATAGTTTTGCCCAACAGTAGATGTAGGGATAGACGTTTAGACCATAGGCGTAGAGAGACCTTTTGGATTCATAAATTGGGAACTCTCACGCCTAATGGTCTTAATTTGGATTTAGATGTGGCTGCTTTTGTGATATGAATTGAATATCTATTTATTTAATGTTTTTCAATTATTGAATACTATAGGATAATGGATAGGTCACAATGTAAACCCTATTTGTTGGGTTTGTATTTATATGTTCTTATTTATCCATTGTGATCGAGTTTGTTTTTCAGTACTTTTTAATATTTGGATTAGGATTTTTTAAGTTGTTTTTTTATTGAATATATATTGTTGTTGTAGTACCTCATATGAGTATGTAATTTTGGACACAACTATGTATAGTATAATTTGTCTGATATTAATGTTCAGTGTGTAAATTTAATATATATGTTTCTAATAATTCTCTTTTTATATATTTTGTAGGTTATGAGATTTGAATTACTGTATGTTGTTTTTACAGGGATTTTGTATTTATTTGATGTTTTTATTAATGTTAGGGGATTTTTATTTATTTGAATCATCTTAATGGGGCTTAAGATATATATATATATATATATATATATATATATATATATATATATATATATATATATGAAATTATTATAATACTGTCTTTATTAATTATGTATATTATGTGTGATAATGTTTTTGAGAGCTAGATGGCCCTATTGCCTAAGGTATAATGATTTGAACTAGCAAGATGAAATTCATCCTCTTGAGAAAGCGCCCAGCAGGGGATGAGAGACGCGTTGAGGCATTGATTCCTAAGCACTTGTGCATGGACCTCGTAGAAGCATCAGCTGTGGTCGGGTGGTGACGTCACACGCCGACCAAGTACATCGACTGCCTGCTGCCTGTGAGTGTCTGTTAGCCACCTGAGGACTTTGTGAACAAGATTTTAAAGAAACCTTTATGTACATTTTTATGTCATACACATTGTGAGTACCTGATATCTATTTGCAATAAAGTTGTGTAACAAACGATATTACACCATTTGGGGCTCTCACTTTTTTCACAGTTATTGCGCTTTTCCTTGGGAGTAAAGTGGATTGTACTACAGCTGCAAGACAAACAGCGTTTTTTGGAGGAGCTGCAACTGAGAAAGTAAAGGAGTAGCCTGGAAACTATCTACTAGTAGTAAGACTGTGATTTCATTTAATCTGGACATTTGTTGTATTTGCACTGAATCACCAATATTGATATTAGAACTTTATTTAAATTCATTCTTATTTACATATATCTGACATTTTAGATTGTGAGGTGAGCAGGTCATCGAGTGAGAGTTGCACTGATATCTGTTCTAGTGTGAGTGTGCTTAAAGGGACATGAAACCCAAAAATGTTCTTTTATGATTCAGACAGAGAATATAATTTTAAACAACGTTCTAATTTACTTTTATTATCTAATTTGTTTCATTCTCTTGGTATCATTTGTTGAAGGAGCAACAATGCACTACTGTTTTTAACTGAACACATAGGTGAGCCAATGACGATCTGTATACATATATATGCAGCCACCAATCAGCAGCTAGAACCTAGGTTCTTTGCTGCTCCTGAGCTTGCCTAGAAAAACATTTCAGCAAAGGATAACAAGAGAAAGAGGCAAATTAAAAAATGGAAGTAAATTGGAAAGTTGTTTAAAATTGTATTCTCTATCTGAATCATGAAATATTTTTTTTTGGGTTTCATGTCCCTTTAAGTTCAGATATTCACAAAATGTGACCTGTTAGGGAGGCCAGAGGACAGGTTTTAAAACCAGTGTTACTCTCACTACACAAGGAGAGGGAGTTCCAATTTTTACATAGAGCTTAAACATTTCATTCTTTAAAATATATTTTAACTTGCTTAGTTTTAAAACCTGAAAGGATTTATGTGCAGTTTTGAGATAGCTTGAAATGTTCTTATTAGACTTTAATGTAGGCATGTGTATGACAGGGCTCCCAACCATCTAGCATTTTGTTGTCATGTGGAATCTTTGTCCTGCTGTCTGCCATATTAATGCCATGATTATACAGAGTGAAAGCTGGTGATGTCCAAACCTTACAGATAAATAACTCAAACAACCCAGCCACTCCCATAAACCACAAAACCCCACCCCCAGGGTGCCTTCAACATTCCTGACTCCACCCTTTGACTGCCCTAACTCCGCCTCCTAACGTAGTGCTGCTTCTTAAATTGGAAATTGTGCACATCAAGTAAATTATGACTACATGTGTATGCATAGAGGTACAATTCTAACCATTTTTATTATCTGGCAATAAATATTCAAACAAATTTATCTCACCACACTTATATTGGAACTGCCAAAGCAGAACTTGGCCTAACTAGGGGGTCGATCACAATCATTTAGAAAATCTTGCCAAATTATTTATGTACACAAATCCCTGTAGACTTTAATGGCACTTTTCTATTTATATGTTTTCTAAAGGAATTTGTGATTGACCCCCTAGATCTGAAATGAAAGCCAAAGTCTCCTATGACAACAATGATATAACTTACTCACCCAGATCTGAGAAATTCTATGTAATGGTACCAGATACCTGGAGGACAGGTTTGAGAAAATATTAAATTAGCCATATTTTCCAATGAGAAGTCCTTAGACTTTGATGTTAAGAAACTCATTCAAGGTGACGCCTTGCAAATGAAGTAAAAAGCAATCTTTTTTTATTTTATTTTCTATAGAAATCCCTAGACTGACGTGTTGTTTGCACATATTAGGTTTCTTTGCAATTGCACTTCTGGCAAATGTTTTGTGCCTTTGTTTTGTTTAGTCTTTTGAATCAATTTATTTGTACAATTTGTAATGGCTCAAGCTTGAATTTCTTGTATATACCATAGTCTAGTAACAACCACATTGTTATTCCTCTGTGGATTAAAACTGCCTTTGCATCACAATTTAAAGGGACATAAAACCCAATTTTTTTTATTTAATTGTCAAGAGCATATAATTTTAAACAACATTTCAATTTACTTCTATGATCTAATTTGCTTCAGTCTCTTGATAGCATTTGTTGAAAAGAATACATAGGTAGGCTCAGAGCAGCAATGGGTGTTAGCTGCTTGTCATTGGCTCATCTGATATGTTCATCTAGCTCCCAGTAGTGCATTGCTGCTCCTTCAACAAAAGATACCAAGAGAATAAAGCTAATTTGATAAAGGAAGTAAAAATTTAAAGTTTTTAGAATTTTATGATCTATCTGAATCATGAAAGAAAACTTTTGAGTTTTATGTCCCTTTAAACGTGAAATACTTTGTCATCTCCATGCATCTTATTGTAACAAAACTGTGGGGGTGATATACGCATAATCTACAACTCACTATACATAACTGCAAGGGTGATGCCAAGACAGTGTTTTTATTTGTTTTTTGCATCAAACAGAAACATTATATTAAAGGGACTGTAAAGTTAAACGTAATCTTACATGATTCCGATAAAACGTAATCTTCAACAAATTTCCAATTTACTTTTCTTATCTAATTTGCTTTGTTCTCTAGGTGTCCTATGTAGGCTCAGGAGCAACAATAAACTGTGGGAAGTTAGCTCCTGATTGGTGGCTACACATATGCGCTTCCTGTCATTGGCTCACCAGATGTGTTTAGCTAGCTCCCAGTAGTGCATTGTTGCTTCTTTAACAAATGATACCAAGAGAATGAAGCAAATCTGATAATAGATGTACAATGTAAAGTTGATTAGAATTGTTTGCTCTATCTGAATCATGAAACTTTTGGGTTTCATGTCTCTTTAAGTCAAAATTAAACTTTCAGGATTTAGTTACAGTGTGCAATTTAAAGGAACCCCCCCCCCCAACAATTTACCTTTATTGGACATTTGACTTCTTTCTCTTAGTATCCTTTAACTGTAATTTACCTCTGAAAACTTATTGTGCACACGTCTAATTCTGCCACATATTTGTTCCTAAATTGCTTTAGCAGAGATGTTATAATAAGAACTGCAAGACTAGGAAGAGTTTGCTAGCATAATGCCTGTGGCTAGCTGTGTCTATTTCAGTTACAAGTTCAGATTGGCTCCTACAATTGCTGCAAAAAAGGTGATAATTTCAGGGTGATCAGAATTTCAAAATAAAAACCAGGACATCTGACATTTTTTTTTAAAATGAACAAACATATAGGTGTTAAATTAGTGCAAAGGCCATAATTAGAACATAGTGATTATGAACCAGTGGCACTCTCTCTCTCACCACTCACCATCCACTTGCTTGCCCAGTATCAGTACCACACTGACAGTGCCCCAAACAACTGAATACAAATGATTAATTAAAGATTTTGCCCCATATCCTAAGAGTTTAAGTGTATATCTGTGTAAAACAATGGTCGCCCTCTCCACTCAGGCTGTCCATTTGCTTGCCCCTAGGCAGGATCACACTGTCAATGTCCCAAAGAACTATCATTATTTTATTACTGATTTAGCCCCAACATTAAAAAACATTAACTTCTAGTGAGTGAGCGCCAGTGGCAGTGGCCAAGTAATCTCTCTCTCCACTCCAGCATCAACGTATAAATGAATCCCCCACACATGCAAATAAAGTTGACTGCTTGAAATGAAAAACATTATCTAACAGCGTTCTGTTAAGCAATATTTCTTTCTCTGGTGAATTTTTTGATCTCTTCCTCTGTGGTGCAGGAAGTGTAACTGTCAGCAAGTGACCAGCAGGGCACTTCTCTTATCTTGTTAATTGGTAGGGTGTGTATGTGTGGGCAGTGGGAGGATTAATCATTGCAATGCAAGAATATGATTGACAAGATGTGTTTCCTGAGCAAAGCTAGAGCTCAACTCTACTTAAAGGGACAGTCAACACCAAAATTATTGTTTAAATAAATAGTAAATCAATACAATATTTTTGCATAGGAAATTAGCACATACAGGCAAGTTCCCCTTGTTTTTCACCAGTAAAACTCCATGTACATTGTTATCAATGGGTAAAATATGCAAATTAGATATGCAAAATCTCAGATTTACTTTTGAGACATGGAGGATTTTAATTTCAAATTTTTATCTCCACCATAATTTGAATGAATTTAAAAAAGATAACTAATGCCTTTACTACCCATTCCTGAGCTTTCAGCTTTGCACAACCAACATTGTTATATTAATATACTTTATAACATTTAAACCTCTAAATGTCTGCCTGTTTCTAAACCACTACAGACAGACTCTTATCACATGTTTTTTTTTTTCGCAACAGGAAACTGCTTGTTCATATGGGCCATATAGATAACTGTTCTAACGCCCGTGGAGTTATTTATGAGTAATTGGCTAAAATGCAAGTCCATAGATAATAAATAGCCATGATCAGGGGGCTGTCAAAAGAGGCTTCGATACAAGGTAAACAGAGGTAAAAAGTATATTAATATGACTATGTTCGCTCTGCAAACCTGGGGAATGGGTAATAAAGGGATTATCTATCTTTTTAGACAATAACATTTTTGGAGTAGACTGTCCGCAGTAAAGTCAGTGTCTGACTGGGCGATGTCACTGCTCTGTGCCACCTTCCATACTGTAATGGGTGTGAGGGACGATAATAGAATGATTAATGATAAGGTACGCTACTGATTTTATAAAATTATAAATTATGATAAAATAAATACATAACTTAGTTTTTTTTTTATAATTTTTATTTTATAAAATTAGGATTCCTCATCATTAATTAGTTGTGACCAATATTTCCTCTCATTTTTTTGAGCACTCTGACTAAAATGTAAGGCCACTTTATTCTTTAACTTGAAAATGTTGTAAAGGTAGTAACACGCATACACAAACTCACACATAGACATTCACACACACACCCCCTCACTCTCTTTCACAAACACACACACGCATACACACCCTCATTTTCTTACACACACCAAAACCCTTACTCTCTTTCACCCACACACAGACACACACACACTCATACCAGGGACATATTATGGCCTAGGGCAACAAGGCCCATGCCTAGGATTGCATATATGGGGAATATGAGGGGTTGGAACTTTTTGACATCACTGCAGTCTTTGGGTATTGGGCATGGCGCTTTTCAATATCACCAGAGAGTCTGATGACTAAACTCCACCCACCTCAACTGCTATTATAGTCAAAAGTGTGCACTTAAAAGAAGCTGGGTTCCTGTACACACTTAAAGGGACACTGAACCCAAAAAATGTATTTTGTGATTCAGATAGAGCATACAATTTTAAACAACTTTCTAATTTACTCCTATTATCAATGTTTCTTCATTCTCTTGCTATCTTTATATGAAAAAGAAGGCATCTAAGCTTTTTTCTTGGTTTAGAACTCTGGACAGCAGTTTTTGATTGGTGGATGAATTTATCCACCAATCAGCAAGGACAACCTAGGTTGTTCACCAACAATGGGCCGGCATCTAAACTTACATTCTTGCATTTTATTTTTAAATTAGGGTTCTTTTGGGTTTGAAAAAGAGTTGATTGCCCTTTTAACTGCAGTAAAAGAGCTGAATGCCATTTTAAAGGCAATGCCCATACAAATGCCCCTTTAGGGACAATGGGTACTTTAGTTTTTTTTAGTGTTAGGTTATTTTATTTTGGGGGGTTAGGTGGGAGGGGAGTTTTTACTGTTAGGTGGGACTTAGTATTTTTTAGAGGTAAAAGAGCTGTTTAACTTAGGGCAATGCCCACTAAAGGCCCTTTTAAGGGCTATTGGTAGTTTATATTAGGGGGTGTTTTTATTTTGGGGGGCTTTTTTATTTTCATATGGATTAGGTATAATTTTATTTTATTTTTGATAATTTTGTTTATTTTTTTCTGTATTGTTAGACTTTTTTTATTTTTTGTAATTTAATGTTAGTTTTTTATTTTAATTGTAATTTAGTAGTAATTGGGGTTAATTTAGGGGGTGTTAGGTTAGGGGGCTTAGTAATGAAGTTAATTATTTGCGCTGTGGGGGGGTTGGTGGTATAGGGGTTAATATATTAATTAGGGTTATTGCGATGTGAAGTTTGGTGGTTTAGGGGTTAATAGGTTAATTAGGGTTATTGCGATGTGGGGGTTTGGTGGTTTAGGGGTAATAGGTTAATTAGGGTTATTGCGATGTGGGGGTTTGGTGGTTTAGGGGTTAATAGGTTAATTAGGTTTATTGCGATGTGGGGGGTTGACGGTTTAAGAGTTAATATGTTAGATAGGTTTTTTGCGATGTGCGGGTTTTGCGGTTATGGGGTTAATAGGTTAATTACTTTTATTGTGATGTGGGTGGTTGGCGGTTAAGGGGTTAATATTTTAATTATGTTATTTGCAGATTAGGGTTTAATTACTTTATTGTTTTGCGATGTGGGGGTTGAAGGTTTAGGTATTTGTTAATACTTCGTGCGGGAGGTTGTTTTTTCTTTTGTTATACTTCGTGCAGGTGGTTAAGTGTTTTTATTTCTTGCGGGTGGTTACGTGTTTTTTAGTTATTTCATGTGGGCGGATGCAGTTTTTTTTTTTTTAAGGCTTTGGGTTTGCCTATGCTGCATCCAGGTGGATTCCGAAAATGGCAAGGTGGTGAGAGAATCCACCTGCCATTTTCGGAATCCACCTGAATGCAGCTTCGCATCCGATTATAGTATAGATGTATTTTTCAACAAATTGTTTTACTTTTTACAAGTGTTGCGGATATTGCCTTGAAAAGCTTTACTCGGTGGCTGATAAAGAGATCGCATTATATATAGAGCTGAGATTTAGCTCCTAAAAGTGCGAGGCGAGTATATATATCATTTGGAAATAATTTCTCAATCTGAAATAACAGCATTACACTATGTGCTTCTCCTTTTTGAGCTCATAATGCTGGAGGATTGAACGAACCACGGATCGATGAAAGAGCTGTGCCTGACAGCTTGGTGAATTCATTCCTGCTTATATCTTGAGTTTTTATAAGCTCTATAAAGTGTGAATATGCACTTGAATGTTTTTGCACATATTGTGATCTATACAAAACTACACTATATTTGAATTTCTTTTTTCCAAGATTAATCATTCCAAAGCTGAAGATCTTGGAATATTACACAGCGGACTTGTTTATTCACATATTCTTTTTTCACATTTAGTTCCTTTGCACACCACAGACTAAAGCACAGGTGCAAAGGCAGTGAAAACATTTTTTTTCCCATCTCCTAACTCCCCGCTCTAAATAGCTCTAGTTAAACACTTTCTGATGACCACCTTAATAAAAATAAAGTGTATTTTCAAACCCACTTGAAATTCCAGCACTTGTGAAGAAAAGTGCACTTTTAAAGACATGAGGCAAGATTTATCAAAGTCCGGCAGACAGGAGCATCGTATCTCTACATTTATAATTGCACACTATGCCAATCACTGCCAATCCCGCGAGCAGGGGCTGTCAATCTCCACGGTTAGAAAAGTCAAAGGGATTGAAAAACATGTGGCGAAGTTACATGACTGCTGCTTCTTAACGCTTGGCTGCAAGTTTGCTCGTGCAAGCCTGCAGCCAAATTCAATGATAAACCTGGCCTATGGTGCACCTTTGTAAATCTAGCTGAATGTTTGTAACAATGTTATACATATAAAGCTCAGGACACATGCACGCTCCTAATGTATGCTCTTATAGAAGACTAAGACAAACAAGTAAATCTAACTACAGAAATAATGTTTTTGTTAACTGCACACTATCTGAATCAAGGCTTTTCTGCAGTCTTGCATTAAGCTAACATACTAGGTGATTGTGAAAAATGTTTGAATGCATTAACACCTTTTTACTCAACACTTTACTTAATTGGAGGAGCATTTTGTGAGTTAGATCTATATTGTTTTGCAAATGAAGAAAGGGAGTACTAAGGCACTACTGAGTTATATAATCAGGAATATCGTTTTTATTGATAGGACAGCTTTATGTTTCAGCTGAAAAAATATATTATATTTCAATAGGGGTGCTGTGTACATATATATGAACAAACTTAAATCAGTAAAAAACTGATAATAAAGTACACCTTAACAGCATTCACATTCCTGGAAACTTATATATAGGAGCAAGATAGTTCAAGACTATAACTGGTAGGAGCAAAGAGCTTAAATGTAATAAAAATTAACCTTTAATAGAAATGTTAAAAACAACATATGGACACACATTTAAAATTACGTCTGAATTCTTTATGAAAAGTATAAATTCGTGAAAGTAGAGAAATGAGTGGATTCTGGTTTACACAATGGTATCAGAACAGAGATATTAGTGGAATGGTTTTGTATTTACCTGAACGGGTCAAACACTAGTGTGTTATATAATAATGATGGTATATTGGCTAGAGTTTATTAAGCACAATATATATGCGTCTATGCTATATGTCCCACTGACAGGGTTAGTTGTATAATATATACAGCAAACTTGTGAGCTTGGATTCAATTTAAGGTGGACCAGTGGTTACTTTACCAATGGATGTTAATAACTTCTGCAATTTATATCACAGATAATTTCAACTGTGTCAGTTATATTACTATTCTTTAGATATTATATAGTAATGGTATGCCAAGGGTGTATAAAGTCCTGGTTGATTATTACTTAGACTCAGCTGTTGCTCTCTGTGACTATAAGGGGTATCAGCTTATCTCCTAGATATTTGTATCGTTAGTGAATGATTTTTATCCAAATAGTCTCTATATTGGAAGTTTCACTTTTATGTAAATTAACATTATCGGTTACTAGTTAATACAAGCCAATATTGTTACACATGCCTGTATTGCAGCGTAACAGCTTATCTCCTAGATATTTGTATCGTTAGTGAATAATTTTTGTATCCAAATAGTCTCTATTTTGGAAGTTTCACTTTATTGTGAATTAACATTATTGATTAATAGTAAATATAAATCAATATTATTACACCTACCTATATTGCAGCGTGTCCACTGTCTCTCATAGTTTAATACCACAAGTTAGTAATTTGCATGTACTGCCGTTCTTACACGTGCATGTATTGCAACATGTCCACAAATTCTCTGCTTTAATGTAAATTCATATAGATAGCGGTAGAGGTTAAGTAATAAGCATTTTACACTTGCTAATAAATATAGCGTGACCACACTGGGCTAATTAATAGTGTACGGTCTATACCGCTGACTGGGTTAGATACTCAGACGAGCTAAAAACAGATACTGCCTGGATCCCCTAACATGTTTCGCCAGTAACCTGGCTTTGCTAAAGGGTGCGGGCGCGCCATTGCTACAGGCTTTTAAGAGCTCTCATGCTCCACCTACTTTAGTGGATAACACCAATCAAATGAAGGGAGACTTAGCCTCAATCAAATCGATACTAATATTCAGTTCTGAATTGAACTTGCACTGATTGGTCTTTGTACATCGTTACAGACGGATATATGTAACAAAAATATATTGTGATGGTTAATACTTGTATCTAGGTTATTTGTACTATGTTCCTAAGTGTGTTATAAACTGAAAATAAAAGGAAGCCTTTCCTTAAATCCTAAATAATTCTTGAGCAGCTCCAGATAACATATTCTAATGTGACACTAATAGAAAATGAAAATAACGAAAACTTAGTGCATTACACTCCAAATTGTAAATAGCTATCACATATTAGGACAGCTCCTCATAACTTAATCTAATGTGAATATTCAAAAAACATTAAAATTCACTTCACCGTGCAAGAATTCACGATTGTCATTAATAAGGGACAATCTTATTATTCCAAGGGACTGTGTGCGTCCTGATTTTTATTAATGATAAATATAATAATCTTTATGAGTTTTTATATGGTGATATTTGTGATAAAAATAAAAGTGTTGTGAAAAATTAAATCATATATTAATAAGTCTACCTTACTTGGATATTATATATTTGCTGCTGGTAGTATACATTTTAAATTTCTATTGCACTTATTTAGTCTATATACTAAATAATAATGATGTTATTACTATTAATTATTTTTTCTTACTTGTAGAAAATAAATTTCTATTTTATATACCTTTATATTACAAATATGAAAAATAATTGTTGTGCTCATTGAGTCCATATGGTTGGACTGAATTCAATAGATAGATCCATCTACTTTCATTTTGTAATAGTACTTTCTCCATATCTCCACCTCTTATACCAAGACTTACGCCTAGATTTAGAGTTCTGCGTTAGCCGTCCAAACCAGCGTTAAGGGCTCCTAACGCTGGTTTTGGCCGCCCGCTGGTATTTAGAGTCAGTCAGGAAAGGGTCTAACGCTCACTTTCCAGCCGTGACTTTTCCATACCTCAGATCCCCTTACACCAATTGCGTATCCTATCTTTTCAATGGGATCTTCCTAACGCTGGTATTTAGAGTCTTGGCTGAAGTGAGCGTTAGAACGACAAAACTCCAACTGCAGAAAAAAGTCAGGAGTCAAGAGCTTTATGGGCTAACGCCGGTTCATAAAGCTCTTAACTACTGTGCTCTAAAGTACACTAACACCCATAAACTACCTATGTACCCCTAAACCGAGGTCCCCCCACATCGCCGCTACCTTACCTACACTTATTAACCCCTAATCTGCCGACCTCACCGCTAAAATAAAAAGTTAACAGCTCTTTTACCTTACCAGCCCTTAAAAGGGCCTTTTGTGGGGCATGCCCCAAAGAAAACAGCTCTTTTGCCTTTAAAAAAAACATACAATACCCCCCCAACATTACAACCCACCACCCACACACTACTAATCTAACCCAAACACCCCTTAAAAAACCTAACACTAAGCCCCTGAAGATCTCCCTACCTTATCTTCACCACGCCGGGTATCACCGATCCGTCCAGAAGAGGGTCCGAAGTCTTTATCCTATCCGGCAAGAAGAGGTCCAGAAGAGGGTCTGAAGTCTTCATCCTATCCGGCAAGAAGAGGACATCTGGACTGGTAGACATGTTCATCCAGGCGGCGTCTTCTATCTTCATCCATCCGGCGCGGAGCAGGACCATCTTGAAGCAGCAGACGCGGATCCATCCTCTTCTTCCGGCGACTCCAGACGAATGAAGGTTCCTTTAAGTGACGTCATCCAAGATGGCGTCCCTCAAATTCCGATTGGCTGATAGGATTCTATCAGCCAATCGGAATTTAGGTAGGAAAAATCTGATTGGCTGATTGAATCAGCCAATCAGATTCAAGTTCAATCCGATTGGCTGATTGGATCAGCCAATCAGATTGAGCTTGAATCTGATTGGCTGATTCAAGATGGTCCCGCTCCGCGCTGGATGGATGAAGATAGAAGACGCCACCTGGATGAACATGTCTACCGGTCCGGATGTCCTCTTCTTGCCAGATAGGATGAAGACTTCGGACCTTCTTCTGAACCTCTTCTTGCCGGATAGGATGAAGACTTCAGACCATCTTCTGGACGGATCGGTGATACCCGGCGTGGTGAAGATAAGGTAGGGAGATCTTCAGGGGCTTAGTGTTTTTTTAAGGGGTGTTTGGGTTAGATTAGGGGTATGTGGGTGGTGGGTTGTAATGTTGGGGGGTATTGTATGTTTTCTTTAAATGCAAAAGAGCTGTTTTCTTTGGGGCATGCCCCGCAAAAGGCCCTTTTAAGGGCTGGTAAGGTAAAAGAGCTGTTAACTTTATATTTTAGAATAGGGTAGGGCATGTTTTTATTTTGGGGGGCTTTGTTATTTTTTAGGGGGCTTAGAGTAGGTGTAATTAGTTTAAAATTCTTGTAATCTTTTTTTATTTTTTGTAATTTAGTGGGTTTTTTTTTTGTAATTTAGTTTAGTTGATTTAATTGTAGATAATTTTAGATAGTTTAGTTAATTAATTTATTGATAGTGTAGTGTTAGGTTTAATTGTAACTTAGGTTAGGATTTATTTTACAGGTAATTTTGTAATTATTTTAACTAGGTAGCTATTAAATAGTTATTAACTATTTAATAGCTATTGTACCTAGTTAAAATAAATACAACGTTGCCTGTAAAATAAATATAAATGCTAAAATAGCTACAATATAATTATTCATTATATTGTAGCTATATTAGGGTTTATTTTACAGGTTAGTATTTAGCTTTAAATAGGATTAATTTATTTAATAAGATTTATTTTATTTCGTTAGATTTAAATTCAATTTAACTTAGGGGGGTGTTAGTGTTAGGGTTAGACTTAGCTTTAGGGGTTAATCCATTTATTAGAGTGGCAGCGAGGTCCAGTCGGCAGATTAGGGGTTAATAAGTGTAGGTAAGGTAGCAGCGACGTTGGGGGGGGGCAGATTAGGGGTTAATAAATATAATATAGGGGTCGGCGGTGTTAGGGGCAGCAGATTAGGGGTTGATAGGGATAACGTAGGTTGCAGCGGTGTCAGGAGTGGAAGATTAGGGGTTAATAATAATATGCAGGGGTCAGCGATAGCGGGGGCGGCATATTAGAGGTTAATAAGTGTAAGATTAGGGGTTTTTAGACTCGGGGTTCATGTTAGGGTGTTAGGTGCAGACTTAGGAAGTGTTTCCCCATAGGAAACAATGGGGCTGCGTTAGGAGCTGAACGCTGCTTTTTTGCAGGTGTTAGGTTTTTTTCAGCTCAAACTGCCCCATTGTTTCCTATGGGGATATCGTGCACGAGTACGTTTTTGAAGCTGGCCGCGTCCGTAAGCAACGCTGGTATTTAGAGTTGCAGTGGCGGTAAATTATGTTCTACGCTCCCTTTTTGGAGCCTAACGCAGCCCTTCAGAGAACTCTAAATACCAGCGTTGTTTAAAAGGTGCGGGGGAAAAAAAACACGCTTAGCTAACGCACCCCTTCTAACGCAAAACTCTAAATCTAGGTGTTATTTTTTGTATTCCACTGCATTGTAGGTTATCAGATTTTGATTGGTGATATTTATAGAAGTGATACGCTACTGATGTAATGGGTTTCATTTTTGCCAAATCTTTGGCTGCATTTTTAATGTTGCATAGATGTTCTTGCAATCTTATGCGTAACCTTTGTGACGTCATACCTACATAGGTTTTCAGGCAGTTACATCTTAGTGTGTAAATTACAGCTATGGTGTTACAAGTTATGAACGATCTAATTAAGTGTATCTTTCCAAATCTATCAGTTATAGATGTTGTTTTTTAAGATGCTTGCAACTTGTGCAGGTTCCACAGGAGTAGGAACCTGTGGGTATGTTTGTAGTCTTTTTCTTTTTTCTGGTAAAGTGACTGGAGCTTACCATCTCTTGTAAGTTTTTTGTTCTCCTATAACTCACTTCTACCTTTTGCCCTATTAGTTAATTTAATGACAAATCTGATTGTAATATGGGCCAATGTTTTTCGATTATATTAATTATATCTTTACTTTGGGGATTATAGGTAAGCACTAAGCGTGTTTTGCTATCCTGTTTACGTTATTTAGGCCTTAGTAGATCTTGTCTGTTCGTGTATTTGGCTCTTTTTCAGGCTTTTTTTACTGACTTTTGCTGTACCCTCTCTGATTTAACCTTGATTCCAAGTCTTTTGCTTGATTTTTAAATAGTTCCTCTTCAGAGCAATTTCTTTTAGTTCTTAAGAATTCTCCTACTGGAAGTGACTTTATGGTATTAGGGGAATGGGCACTGGTGCTAAACAAGATAGTATTGGTGGCGGTTTCATTTTTAAATAGGTCAGTACCTATTTTACCATCTTCCTTTTTGAAGATTTTTAAGTCGAGGAAAGATATTTCCCTCTGGCTTAGTTCTTATGTTAATTTGATGTTTAGATTATTCTTATTCAATACTGCCAGGAAAGTCTCCAACTCCTGTTTGGAGCCTTCCCTTAAGAATAGAATATCATCTATATATCTCAGCCAGAGGGGGATATACTTAATATATTCCTCATTGTCATCAGAAAAGACTGTGGTGTGTTCCCACCACCCAAGAAATAAATTAGCATACGTAGGCGCACAGGCCGTGCCCATTGCCGTTCCTCTTGTCTGATGATAAAATTGATTGTTAAATACAAAGACATTTTTCTTTAGTACAAATTCCAGTAGGTCTAAAATGAACTTATTGTGATTTTCATCTTCTTCTGCGGACATATTGAGATAATAGTGAACAGCTTTAAGGCCTAATTCATGTTGGATGCTTGTATAGAGTGCTTCCACATCTGCAGTTACAAGCCATGTTTTGGAGTCTAATTGAATATCTTGAAGATGTTGTAACGCTTCCATAGTGTCTTTTGTATATGATGGCATTTGAGATAAAAATTCCCTTAATCTTATGTCAATGTATTGGCTCGCTTTTTCCGTTAAATTGTCATTACCAGAAACAATTGGACGTCCTGGTGGATGTTTGCTATTTTTATGAATCTTGGGTATTAGGTAAAAAGAGATTTTAGGGTTAGTGACAGTAAGGAATTTCTTTTCTTTTTCAGAGATGGTATTGTGCATCTTTGCACTGGAGATTAGATCTTTATATTCTTGATGAAATTGTTGTACTGGGTTGCTCCACTATTTTTTATAGCAGGTTTGATTTTTAAGTTGTTTGTCCATTTCTTTTAAGTATATTTCAGTGGGCCATAACACTATGTTTCCACCTTTATCAGCCTTGCGTATGATTATATCATTTCATTGTTTGATTTCACTTAAGGCTTGTGTTTCGCCTTTGCTGAGATTTTTGGGTGGAGATATATTATACAACTAACCCTGTCAGTGGGACATATAGCATAGACGCATAAATATTGTGCTTAATAAACTCTAGCCAATATACCATCATTATTATGTAACACACTAGTGTTTGACCTGTTCAGGTAAACACAAAGCCATTCCACTAATATCTCTGTTCTGATACCATTGTGTAAACCAGAATCCACTAATTTCTCTACTTTCACAAATTTATTCATTACATAAAGAATTCAGACATAATTTTAAATGTGGGTCCATATGTGGTTGTTTTTAACATTTCTATTAAAGGTTAATTTTTATTTCATTTAAGCTCTCTGCTCCTACCAGTGATAGTCTTGAACTATCTTGCTCCTATATATAAGTTTCCAGGAATGTGAGTGCTGTTAAGGTGTACTTTACTATATTTTTTTGCAGTTTATTAATTTATCACCTCTGCTGAGGCCAGATAGGGACATATTTGCTAGTAGTTGCACTCCTACAAGGAAATCATCCTGGGGTGCTCAGGTAATAAACAATTCTATTGGAACAGCCAATAGAATGCAAGCTCAATCCTATTACCTTTATTCCGATTGCCTGAATTCTATCAGCCAATTGGAATCTAAGGGACGCCATCTTGGATGACGTCACTTAAAGGAACTGTCATTCAGTAAGAAGACTTTGAAGATGATGCTCCGCGTCGGATGTCTTGAAGATGGACCCGCTCCGCGTTGGATGGATGAAGATAGAAGATGTGGTCTGGATGAAGACTTCTGCGCATCTGGAGGACCACTTCACCCGATTGGATGAAGACTTCTGCTGCTTCCTTGAGGATGGATGTCCGGTCTTCAGAACAGTAAGTCGATCTTCAGGGGGCTAGTGTTAGGTTTTTTTAAGGGTGTATTGGGTGGGTTTTATTTTTTAGATTAGGGTTTGGGTCGCAAAAGAGCTAACTGCCCTTTTAAGGGCAATGCCCATCCAAATGCCCTTTTCAGGGCAATGGGGAGCTTAGGTTTTTTTAGATAGTATTTTATTTGGGGTCTTGGTTGCGTGGGTGGTGGGTTTTACTGTTGGGGGGTTGTTTGTATTTTTTTTTACAGGTAAAAGAGCTGATTTGTTTGGTGCAATGCCCCGCAAAAGGCCCTTTTAAGGGCTATTGATAGTTTAGTTTAGGCTAGGGTTTTTTTATTTGGGGGGGGCTTTTTTATTTTGATAGGGCTATTAGATTAGGTGTAATTAGTTTAAATATCTTGTAATTTGTTTATTATTTTCTGTAATTTAGTGTTTGTTTGTTTTTGTGATTTAGCTAATTGTATTTAATTTATTTAATTGTTTTTAATTTAGTTAATTTATTTAATTGTAGTGTAGTGTTAGGTGTTATTGTAACTTAGGTTAGGTTTTATTTTACAGGTAAATTTGTATTTATTTTAGCTAGGTAGTTATTAAATAGTTAATGACTATTTAATAACTATTCTACCTAGTTAAAATAAATACAAACTTGCCTGTAAACTATTATATTAGTTATATTGTAGCTTGCTTAGGGTTTATTTTATAGGTAAGTATTTAGTTTTAAATACAAAAGAAGTGACCAGCGCTCAATAAGATCCTATCATAAGCTTAACTCTAGATAGATATCTGGGTTCTAAGGGTGTATAGAGATCTGTGTATGGAGATATCTAGTTAGATGTGACTGGTAGTATTGTGCAGCATGAACCAATGATTAAGTGTACTCCTAGCACAGTAGGTAAAATATGGAAAAAAGAGAACAGATCTTGGTAATTCAGCGCAACCAAATACAAATAAAGGTACAGGTATAAGTACAAAATAGTAATAGGGAGTCAAATAGCAAATCTAAGAATTATATAGAAATAGTTCAAAACATTCTTGAATATGTTCCACATTGGTGCAGGAGTCAAATAAAAAGTGTAATAAATGGATGGATGTCTCCTTACCGGAAAATACCTCAATCATATGAGGTAATGAATGATCATGTAAGGAGTATTGGCCGTCCCTTCTTGACTTGGCGGGTTGGAGTGCCTCAGAGTTGTGGTCTTGGGAACGGGTTGTCCTGGGATCCTTCCCTGCTAACTTGTGTATGGTCTTTATCTTGTGGAAACTTCCAAAGTTGTTGTAGCTTGAGCCTAAGTGTCTCTCCGGAGTATGGTACTTTGGACAGTATTCTCTGGTCCTCAGTTTCTCAGGTAGATATAGAAAAAAGAGAAGAGTACATAGCGCGATACTGTATAATTAATACATTTATTCAGAGCAATAGTGGTAAGATATACACTCACATGTAAAACCCTCAATCCGTGATGAGGTAAGATTTTAACACATAAAATGATGTAAACACCTAGCCGATAAATCACACAGGTAATAATGGTGAAATTGGAGGTAACATATAGATGGATTGTTTCAGAATGCTGTGTCCCAAATTCTGAATGTTGAACAATGTTCCAGGAATGGGGGAGCCAAAGTTAGTTATTAAAACAGTGCATTCTTTAAATGTATCGGTATCTTGCACCAAAGTGCAAATGGCTGGCTGTTATTGATGCAATAAAGTGTAGTTCAAACAGGCTATCCAAAGGACGAAAATGTGCGTTGAAATGGGCCTAAGAGCCCTAGCAATAAGTGATCAGCGTTTGGATTTAAAAACACATATATATAGATAAACAACTAGCATAAAAATGATCCTCAGTAGCCGGTCACAAAACAAAGTACGTGAAAATTGCACTGCCACACTTGTATTAGCACCTTACGTGTTTTGAAGTTTTCAACTTACTTCTTCATCAGAGGCTGTGACTAAGTATTTAGTTTTAAATAGGAATAATGTAGTTAATAATAGTAATTTTATTTAGATTTATTCTAATTATATTTAAGTTAGGGGGTGTTAGGGTTAGGGTTAGACTTAAATTTAGGGGTTAATAAATTTAGAATAGTGGCGGCGACGTTAGGGGCGGCAGATTAGGGGTTAATAAGTATAATGTAGGTGTCGGCGATGTCTGGAGCGGCAGATTAGGGGTTAAAATTTTTATTTTAGTGTTTGCAATGCGGGAGGGCCTCAATTTAGGGGTTAATAGGTAGTTTATGGGTGTTAGTGTACTTTTTAGCACTTTAGTTATGAGTTTTATGTTACGGCGTTGTGCCATAAAACTCCTAACTACTGACTTTTAAATGCGTTACGGATCTTGGAGGTAGAGGGTGTACCGCTCACTTTTTGGCCTCCCAGGACAGACTCGTAATACTGGCGCTATGGAAGTCCCATAGAAAAAAGACTTTACAAAGTTTACGTAAGTCGTTTTGCGGTAAGGCCAAAAAAGTGTGCGGTGACCCTAAACCTGCAAGACTCGTAATAGCAGCGGTAGTGAAAAAGCAGTGTTAGGACCTGTTAACGCTGCTTTTTCAGTCTAACTCACAACTCGTAATCTAGCCGAATATGTTTATAAATATATTTTTAAACCAAATTGTCCATTTAAATTTGTTTTTTAATTTTTAAACTTACATGACATACAGGTTTGTGTAATACTTATTCATGGGGTAAATTGCTCACTGGCTAGGGACAACTCCAACAGATGGAAATACCTTACAATTATACAAATATAAAAACAAAAAGTTTCTTTTTTCAGTATAGTAATTTGTGCTTAAAGGACCAGTCAACACATTCGATTTGCATAATCAACAAATGCAAGATAACAAGACAATGCAATAGCACTTAGTCTGAGCTTCAAATAAGTAGTAGATTTTTTTATAACAAATTTCAAAGTTATGTATATTTCCACTCCCCTTGTACCATGTGATAGCAATCAGCCAATCACAAATGCATATACGTATAGTCTGTGAATTCTTGCACATGCTCTGTAGGATCTGGTGACTCAAAAATTGTAAATATAAAAGACTCTGCACATTTTTTTTTAATGGAAGTAAATTGGAAAGTTGTTTAAAATTACATGCTGTATCTGAATCATGAAAATTTAATTTAACCTGAGTGTCCCTTTAATAGTTTGTATGTATAGGAGATCACTTCACAATTATCTTTACTGATGAAAATAAAAAAACACACATAAATAAACCTCCCTCTCTTCTACCCTTACCCCTATACTCACACACATTTTCAACCTCTCCCTCAGCACCAGTATATTTTCCTCATCTCTGAGACATGCACTGGTCACACCTATCCTCAAAAAACCTTCTCTTGATCCAACCTCCCCATCCAACTACCGCCTTTTTCCATATTCCCTCATGCCTAAAAGCTTCTCGAAAAGCTAGTATATGCACACCTATCCCATTTCCTTACATTAAACTCCCTCCTCGACCCACTGCAATCTGAATTTCATCCCCATCACTCCACAGAGACAGCAATCGTTAAGGTTACCAACGACCTACTTACAGCAAAATCAAAAGGCCGCTTCTCTCTGCTTATCCTCCTTGATCTGTCCGCAGCCTTTGATACTGTTGACCACCCTCTTTTGCTCTAAACCCTCCAATCCTTCGGCATTTGTGACACAGCCCTCTCGTGGTTCTCTTCCTACCTGTCTAATCATACCTTTAGTGTAGCCTTCTCTGGGGCCTCCTCTGCCCCGTCACCACTTTCTGTTGGGGTACCACAAGGCTCTATCCTCGGTCCCCTTCTCTTCTCAATCTACATGTCATCATTAGGTTCCCTAATAAAGTCCCATGGGTTCCAATATCATTTGTATGTCAACGACACCCAAACATTCTTCTCTGCACCAGAACTATCTCCTTCCTTGCTAACCCGTGTCACTAACTGTCTTTCTCACATCTCTTCCTGGATGTCCTCTCCCTACCTTAAGCTAAATCTCTCCAAAACTGAGCTCCTTATTTTCCCTGCTTCTTCCAAAATATCAACCCCAATCTCTAAATAACTGTCGACAACACCTACCCCGCATGTCCGATGTCTTGGTGTCACACTTGACTCAGATCTTTTTTTCACTCCTCACATTCAGTCCTTGGCTAAATCCTGCTGCATCCACCTTAAAAACATCTCTACAATTAGACATTTCCTTACACAAGACACAACTAAGATTTTAATCCACTCTCTTGTCCTTTCCCGCCTTGATTACTGCAACTCTGTCCTCTCTGGTCTCCCCAGCTGCCGCCTAGCTTCTTTACAATCCATAATGAATGCCTCTGCCAGGCTTATCTTCCTTACACGTCACTCTTCATCTGCTGCACCTCTCTGCCAATCCCTTCACTGGCTTCCTCTTGCCTCCAGGATTAAACACAAAATTCTCACTCTGACATACAAAGCCCTCAACTGCACTGCTCCCCCTAATATCTCAGACCTTGTCTCCAGATACTCTCCCTCCTGCCCCCTTCACTCTGCTTATGACCTCCTACTCTCCTCCTCTCTTCTTACCTCCTCACACTCCCACTTACAGGACTTTTCCAGCCTGGCTCCCATCTTATGGAACTCTCTGCCTCGCTCCACAAGACTCTCCCCTAGTTTTGAAAACTTCAAGCACAACCTAAAGACTCTACTGTTCAGGGATGCATACAACCTACACTAACCTTTCTTTATACCCTTTCCTCTCCTCCATTTCTTGAACCCCCTTAGCATGTAAGCCTAAGAGCCATGCTTTTTGTAGATCACCTTCTTTAGAGCTGACTACAACAGTGCGACTCTTGGCAGGGCCCTCTACTCCCTCTGATCCCTAGAAATGTTTCCTTGTATTTCCCCTTTGTTTATAGCGCTGCAGAATCTGTTGGTGCTCTACAAATAACCAATAATAATAATAATAATAATAATAATAAAAAATAGTAACTATATGATAGAATCACATATAATGGAAACATTTTACCAATTTAAAAATGAAAGTGATGGTAAATTTATATACAGTGAGGGAAAAAATTATTTGATCCCCTGCTGATTTTGTACTTTTGCCACTGACAAAAAAATGATCAGCCTATAATTTTAATGTTAGGTTTATTTGAACAGTGAGAGACAGAATAACAACAAAAAATCCAGAAAAATGCATTTAAAAAAAGTTATAAATCGATTTGCATTTTAATGAGTGAAATAAATATTTGACCCCTTTGCAAAACATGACTTAGTACTTGGTGGCAAAACCCTTGTTGGCAAACACAGAGGTCAGAAGTTTCTTGTAGTTGACCACCAGGTTTGCACACATATCAGGAGGGATTTTGTCCCACTCCTCTTTGCAGATCCTCTCCAAGTCATTAAGGTTTCAAAGGCTGACGTTTGGCAACTTGAACCTTCAGCTCTCCCCACAGATTTTCTATGGGATTAAGGTCTGGAGACTGTCTAGCCAACTCCAGGACCTTAATGTGCTTCTTCTAGAGCCACTCCTTTGTTGCCTTGGCTGTGTGTTTTGGGTCATTGTCATGCTGGAATACCCATCCACGACCCATTTTCAATGACCTGGCTGAGGGAAGGAGGTTCTCACACAAGATTTGATGATGCATGGCCCCGTCCATCGTCCCTTTGATGCATTGAAGTAGTCCTGTCCTCTTAGCAGAAAAACACCCCCAAAGCATAATGTTTCCACCTCCATGTTTGATAGTGGGGATGGTGTTCTTGGGGTCATAGGCAGCATTCCTCCTCCTCCAAACACGGTGACTTGAGTTGATGCCAAAGAACTTGATTTTGGTCTCATCTGACAACAACACTTTCACCCAGTTCTCCTCTGAATCATTCAGATGTTTAATGGCATACTTCAGTCAGGCCTGTACATGTGCTTTCTTGAGCAGAGGACCTTGTGGGTGCTGCAGGATTTCAGTCCTTCACAGCGTAGTGTGTTACCAATTGTTTTATTGGTGACTGCGGTCCCAGCTGCCTTGATATCATTGACAAGATCCTCCCATGTAGTTCTGGGATGATTCCTCACCGTTCTTATGATAGTTGAAACTCCACAAGGTGAGATCTTGCATGGAGCCCCAGACCGAGGGAGATTGACAGTTTTGTGTTTCTTCCATTTGCGAATAATCGCACCAACTGTTGTCACCTTCTCCCCAAGCTGCTTGGCGATGGTCTTGTAGCCCATTCCACCCTTGTGTAGGTCTACAATCTTGTCCCTGACATCCTTGGGCAGCTCTTTGGTCTTGGCCATGGTGGAGAGTTCGGAATCTGATTTTATACAGGTAACAAACTAAGATTAGGAGCACTCCCTTTAAGAGAGTGCGCCTTATCTCAGCTCGCTACCTGTATAAAAGACATCTGGGTGCCAGAAATCTTGCTGATTGATAGAGGATTACTTATTTCACTCATTAAAATGCAAATCAATTTATAACTTTTTTAAATGAGTTTTTCTGGATTTTTGTTGTTGTTATTCTGTCTCTCACTGTTCAAATAAAGCTACCATTAAAATTATAGACTGATCATTTCTTTGTCAGTGGGCAAACGTACAAAATCAGCAGGTGATCAAATAATTTTCTCTTTCACTGTAGTCTGGTAAGCTTGATTTGAAAATATATCTGATAAACAGTCAAGTCGCTAACTTTATTTCAGAAAAAAACAATAACATTTTATATTCCTTGATTCTTACTATTTTATTGCAGCATCTGTTCGCTCCACCTACTTGTTTTTCCTGCTTTATGCACAGCGCCGTTGTAGAGCGGTCTCATGCGAACGCATTCGCTAAAGAACTTTTTTTTTCTTTTCTTACAAGCATGCCAGAATGCCAGGAATGTGATTTGATAGCAGAGAAAACTTCATTAAAAAAACAAACACTGACTGGCAAGGCTGCTGAAGCGTACACAATTGGAGCAGTTTGCTTTTGTTTACATAGATACAAGGTTGTATTGACATTTTTGATTAATTTAACAACTACTTATTTTTATAGTTGCATTGATTGATAATAGTCAGACTATTTGATTTTACCATCACTTTAAACCAATTTTAAAGAAAGTGATAATTCTATATATATACAACTCAGCTCACCTCAAGATTATCAATCACCAAAGCATGGCTTAAGAAACCAATAGTATATAATTTATTCAACCCGCAGCCAAATACAGTCAGTTGTTTGATCAAATAATTTACTGCCATTTATCTGCTATTATTATATGCCATGTGTCATCTCAAATGTCACATCTTCAAAGTTACATCCCAAAATGCTCACCCACCTAATGCACTTATAAGCATTTACAATGGTAAACTATTCTTTCAAGTGCTACTGACTCACAGAAAGGAAATCATACTTACAGAGAATTATATTAAAGAAATAATATCTATAATGAATGTTAAAGAACAGCCATTATATCTTGCCTAAAAATATTTGTAAGATATTAAAACTTACAGGAAATGCAATTCACTACTAGGATCAGACTCACTGGTTGACAAGGACAACTTGTACAACTTTATAGGTAGACTGGGACATGCCTTAGAGGCCTATCTATCAAAGTGTCAACCGCAAATACGCCGGAATTCCGCATCGTAATTGTTGCGAGATTGATCCGACCTAGTTATTAAAGCCTCAAGACCGGCAAATGTTGAAATTTGTGAGGTAACATACAATCCGCCGGTCTCAATCCGATGCAGATCGATGCTTACGCCATTACAGGTGTTCCGAATACACCTTTTGCTCTATTTGACACTTTTTCCCATTTATCAAACTTTTAACAGGTACGCTCGCGACTATTCGGACGCATCGTACCTGGTTTTTAATCCGCCACCCTTGAGGCCGCGGATGCTATAGAAATCAATGGGAGCATAAAAGCACCGAAAGCTTATGTTCGATGCTGCAAGAGAATGAAGCATACCCCATTGATTTCTATAGTAGAAAAAAAGTCATGTTTATACCTAACACCCTAACATAAACCCCGAGTCTAAACACCCGTAATCTGCCGCCCCCGACATTGCTGCCACCTACATGTTATTAACCCCTATTCCGCCACTCTCCGACCCCGCCGCAACCTAAATAAACTTATTAACCCCTAACCTCTGGCCTTCCACATCACCATCACTAACTAAACCTATTAACCCCTAAACCGTCAGCCCCTCACATCGCAAAACACTAAATTAAGCTATTAACCCCTAAACCTAACAACCACTTAACTTTAAATTGATATTACTACATCCCTATCTTCAAATAAATTAAAACTTACCTTTAGAATTAAAAGAAAATTAAACTATTAATTAACCTACCCTAACTATTATACTACAATTACATTAAACTACCAATTAAATAAAATAAATTACATATTAAAAAACCTAACCCTACTAAAATTATTTAAATCTACAATTAAACATTATTACAAAGTCCTAAAAGTACAAAAACAAACAAACAAACACTAAGTTACAAAAACAAACAAACACTAAATTACTAAAAATAACAAACCAAATTATCAAAAAAAAAATTACACCTAATCTAATAGCCCTATCAAAATAAAAAAGCCCTCCCAAAATAAAAAAACCCTAACCTACAATAAACTACCAATGGCCCCTAAAAGAGCCTTTTGTGGGGCATTGCCCCCAAAGATATCAGCTCTTTTACCTGTAAAAAAAAATACAAACACCCCCCCAACAGTAAAACCGACCACCCAACCAACCCCCCAAATAAAAACCCAAACTCTAAAAAAAACCTAAGCTACCCATTGCCATGAAAAGGGCATTTGTATGGGCATTGCCCTTAGGGCATTTGTATGGACATTGCCCTTAAAAGGGCATTTAGCTCTTTTACATTGTCCAGACCCTAATCTAAAAATAAAACCCACCCAAAAAACCCTTAAAAAAAACCTAACACTAACCCCCCGACGATCCACTTACAGTTGGCTGATTGGAACAGCCAATAGAATGAGAGCTCAAATCTAGAGCTGCAACAACTAATCGGCATAATCGATAATAATTGATTATGAAAATAGTTGTCAACGAATCTCATAATCGATTAGTTGGTTTGCAATTAGTTGGTCTGTGCACAACACCAGCTGCTTCACTCCGATGAGCTCCTGCACATTGTATTGTGTTTTATGGTTATGCCCTTAGCCTAAAGGATGTCTACAGACTTTTCACTTTTTCAGGACAGTGTAAGTTTCTTTTTAAGTTTACTACAACTCCTGTCTTATGTGCAACCCAGAAATAAAATAGGAATCATAATTGGTATTGTTTATATTAAATCAGGTGATTTGGGACTGTGCTTTGCATGATATAGTGATGAGCTTGTTATTTACACCCCTAGATTGATGGCATTTGTTATATGAATTTATGTCACCATTACCTGTTTGCTCAATATTTAGCGGATTGCTTGCTATTGCTGATTATATCATATGTACTCTATAGATTAATGTGTAAGGCTGTGTCCTGTTACTGATATATAGTCTTTAGCCCTTTTGCTTTTGCTTTTGTTTGTGTTTTAATATTTTTAATTAATTGGAATATGTACCAAATTCAACCTCTGTAAGTATATATCTGTTATTTTAAGAGTGGACTAGATATTTTTCCCCCTAACCTTATAGCTGGTTGTTTACCATTGCATATATATATTCAAGATATTTTTATGTCAGAAGACCAGGCTTACTTTGTTAAGAGGCCCCTTGCATTGATGGAGAGCTAACAAAGATAAATAGCCCACCTTGGTGAAATTGGCAAAACCCTACTTATGCATCTCATGCACCACAACACCATCTGAGCGCCTCTTCTCTGCTGCAGGCAAAATAGCTTGCAAAAAAGAGAGCCAGCCTCAGCCAGGAGCATGTGAACACGTTGACATTTCAATGCAAAGTTTCTGAAAGAGTGAACAACAGAATGTTATAAACAGTGGTAGTTTATCTCTTACTAGTTCTACCTCTTTTCAAACAGTTTGTGGTTTTGTTTTGCTTAATTATAAAAATTTGTTCTGCTGCTTCAAAAATTAGACCAACAGTTGTGTTAATGTAAAGTTTTAGTCTGAACTTTATATTTATAACACTCAGTATATGGATATTATTTTAAATATAGGAAAAAATTATTTTTTTATTTTTTTATACGATTAGTCGATTAATCAAAAAAATAATCGTCCGATTATGGAAATAATCGTTAGTTGCAGCCCTACTCAAATCCTATTGGCTGATTGGAACAGCCAATAGAATGTGAGCTGCTCAAATCCTATTGGCTGATTTGAACAGCCAATAGGATTTTAGCAGCTCTAATTCCTATTGGCTGATTGAAATCTTTCAGCCAATAGGAATGCAAGGGACGCCATCTTTGATGGCGTCACTTGCATTGAAGTTCCAGTGTAAGGCGGCGACCGTATGAAGAGGATGCTCCGCGCCGGATGTCTTCAGGATGGACCTGCTCCGTGCTGGATGGATGAAGATAAAAGATGCCGTCTGGATTAAGACTTCTTGCCGCCTGGATGAGGAATTCGCCGGATGGATGAAGATAGAAGATGCCGTCTGGATGAAGACTTCTTGCCGCCTGGATGAGGACTTCACTGGCTGGATCCTTCAAGCGGGACTTCATGAACTGTAAGTGGATCGTCGGGGGTTAGTGTTTTTTTAAGGGTTTTATTTTTAGATTAGGGTCTGAGCAATGTAAAAGAGCTAAATGCCCTTTTCAGGGCAATGCCCATACAAATAGGTAGCTTAGGTTTTTTTTAGAGTTAGGATTTTTATTTGGGGGGTTGGTTGGGTGGTGGGCTTTACTGTTGGGGGGGTGTTTGTATTTTTTTTTTACAGGTAAAAGAGCTGATATCTTTGGGGCAATGCCCCACAAAAGGCCCCTTTAAGGGCCATTGGTAGTTTATTGTAGGCTAGGGTTTTTTTTATTTTGGGGGGGACTTTTTTATTTTAATAGGGCTATTAGATTAGGTGTCATTTTTTTATTTTTGATCATTTGGTTTGATATATTTAGTAATTTAGTGTTTGTTTTTTTGTACTTAAGGACTATGTAATAATGTTTATTTGTAGATTTAAATAATTTTAGTAGGGTAAGGTTTTTTAATATGCAATTTATTTTATTTAATTGGTAGTTTAATGTAATTTTAGTATAATAGTTAGGGTAGGTTAATTAATAGTTTAACATTAGTTTCTTTTAATTCTACAGGTAAGTTTTAATTTATATTAAGATAGGGATGTTGTAATTTTAATAACGTTAAGGGGTTGTTAGGTTTAGAGGTTAATAGCTTAATTTAGTTTTTTGCAATCTGGGGGGGCTGATGGTTTAGGGGTTAATAGGTTTAGTTAGTGGTGCTGATGTGGTAGGCCAGAGGTTTAGGGGTTATTAAGTTTATTTAGGTTGCGGCGGTGTCGGGGAGCGGCTGGATAGGGGTTAATAAGTTTTTTTAGGTTGCGGCGGTGTCGGGGAGTGGCTAGATAGGGGTTAATAAGTTTATTTAGGTTGCGGCGGTGGTGGGGAGCGACGGGATAGGGGTTAAACATTTTAGTATAGTGGCGGCGTTTAGTTAAATGGTATAAATAAAGTTGGGAAAAACACGAATAGCAGCGTCATCGAAGACTGTTAGTTAACAACAGTCCGATGCTCATCGCCCCGTACTTGGTGCACGTGTTTTTGACGGCTTTATTTATAAATATGGAGATCGTATTCAGATCCGCGGCCACGATGTTTGGCGATGTTAGGCTAGAGTATTGACACCCGTGAATGCAAAATAGTTGACGCTTTGATACATATCCCCCTTAATAAGAACATCTACATTCCGAACAAATTAGGACACATTTTAAAACACTGTTTCTAAAACAGTAATTGAAAAACATTGCTTCAATGTTCTCTAAATGACAGAATAATACAGTCTCTAACTTGCCAATTTTAGATATTGCTATTAAAAGGGACAGTAAATACCAAAAATGTTACTGTTTAAAAAGATAGATAATCCCTTAATTACCCATTCCCCAGTTTTGCATAACAAAAACAATTATATTAATATAATTTTTACCTCTATGATTACCTTTTATCTAAGCCTCGGCAGACTGCCCCCTTATCTCAGTTGCTTTGACAGACTTGCATTTCAGGCAATTAGTGCTGATTCTTAAATAACTCCACGGGTGTGAGCGCAATGTTATCTATATGGCACACACAAACTAACACCCTCTTGCTGTGAAAAACTGGCCAAATGCATTCAGATAAGAGGCGGCCTTTAAGGGCTTAGAAATTAGCGTATGAGCCTACCTAGGATTAGCTTTCAATTAAGAGTACCTAGAGAATATAACAAATTTGAGGATAAAAATAAATTAGAAAGTAGTTTAAAATTGCATGCCTTATGAGTCACGAAAGTTTAATTTGGACTCTACTGTCCCTTTAAGGTTTGCTTCAGTTTGGTTAGTATGATTTTTTTCTTTCAATATTTTCTATTCAAGGTTGATTTTTATTTTCCTTATAAATCATTACAAATTTTTCCTTTCCCTTGTTATTTCTTCTTTTCAACCCATTCCAAATACATTTTACTCTACTCTTTATTTCTCTTTTTCTCATTATTAATTTTCCCCTTTTTAAAAAAACAAAAAAAAAAAATCTTCAGTCTATACCTGTAAATCACCCTTTTTTTCATCCGATCTCTATTTACTCAACAAAGTAGTGAATGTCCAAAGATATTACTCTTCTTTTTTCTTTCTTAAGGTGGTGAGAGCCCACAATCCTTTACTGTTGGGGATTTATCACCCGGCCACCAGGAAGAGGCAAAGACACCCTACACCAAGAACCTTAATATCCCTCCACTTCCCTGACCCTCCCAGTATTTCTTTGCCTCCTCAAGGAGTAGACGAAGATAGACGTGCTCAGGGTTTTATTTAAACCTTATAGAGAAATAATTTCCCTCATAAAGTAAAACTTAAAAGAGAGGGACTTTGGAGAGTACGAGCTGTTCAATATGAATCTCCTTGCTGGACTCTTGTATTGGTATTTTGGGGTTTGTGAATTGGTTTTATTGCTATTGTTGGTGATTTATTTATGGAGTCATTTAAAGAGGGAGGGCTCCTTTAAATCTTTCTGCATTTAATGGGGGCTGGCTTTCTTAGCGCTCCTCATTCTCAGAGATTACACTGGAAGCGCTAAGAAGATCCTACAGAGAAATAGAGTGCAGTATGGCTTTTCTTCCGCATAAAAAGGTTTTGGTGCGTTCTCTGACCCTCTGATCTTCCTTACGCTTTTGGTCTTCTGTGCGCAACAGGAGTCCTTATGCACAGTAGGAGTCCTTCATTTTGCTGGGTCTGTGGTACCAGAGGGGTAACTTAACTTTTTGGCAGACTTATAAGTTTGCCACAATATTTTTACATAGCAGATTGTTTTCACAAATTTAGAGCTAGATTACGAATGGCGTGCTAACTGTTGCGTGCGAGCAATAAGGAATTTATTGCGGCTCTTTGCACATCAGAAGTAGTGGGGGTATTACAAATTGAAAGTAAACACGTCCACTTCAGGTCAATTTAATTTAACGCACATAAGAATAGTGCAAATTTAGAGCTCTGATTAACTGTTACGCGAGTCAAAAAAGTTGCACAAAAAACATCAAAAATACATGTGTGTACAAATGTATTTATATAGAAATAGGAGAAATGGTAGAAGCATTCCTGGTAAAGCTGTAAGGCCCAATAAGGCCCGTGGTGCCCTGGGTGCACTCCAAGATGAATACAGGGTAGCTGAAAGAACAGACATATATACACATTTAAACACATAAATATATATGTATACATTACATAGACATACAGTACAGGGAGTGCAGAATTATTAGGCAAATGAGTATTTTGACCACATCATCCTCTTTATGCATGTTGTCTTACTCCAAGCTGTATAGGCTCGAAAGCCTACTACCAATTAAGCATATTAGGTGATGTGCATCTCTGTAATGAGAAGGGGTGTGGTCTAATGACATCAACACCCTATATCAGGTGTGCATAATTATTAGGCAACTTCCTTTCCTTTGGCAAAATGGGTCAAAAGAAGGACTTGACAGGCTCAGAAAAGTCAAAAATAGTGAGATATCTTGCAGAGGGATGCAGCACTCTTAAAATTGCAAAGCTTCTGAAGCGTGATCATCGAACAATCAAGAGTTTCATTCAAAATAGTCAACAGGGTCGCAAGAAGCGTGTGGAAAAACCAAGGCGCAAAATAACTGCCCATGAACTGAGAAAAGTCAAGCGTGCAGCTGCCAAGATGCCACTTGCCACCAGTTTGGCCATATTTCAGAGCTGCAACATCACTGGAGTGCCCAAAAGCACAAGGTATGCAATACTCAGAGACATGGCCAAGGTAAGAAAGGCTGAAAGACGACCACCACTGAACAAGACACACAAGCTGAAACGTCAAGACTGGGCCAAGAAATATCTCAAGACTGATTTTTCTAAGGTTTTATGGACTGATGAAATGAGAGTGAGTCTTGATGGGCCAGATGGATGGGCCCGTGGCTGGATTGGTAAAGGGCAGAGAGCTCCAGTCCGACTCAGACGCCAGCAAGGTGGAGGTGGAGTACTGGTTTGGGCTGGTATCATCAAAGATGAGCTTGTGGGGCCTTTTCGGGTTGAGGATGGAGTCAAGCTCAACTCCCAGTCCTACTGCCAGTTTCTGGAAGACACCTTCTTCAAGCAGTGGTACAGGAAGAAGTCTGCATCCTTCAAGAAAAACATGATTTTCATGCAGGACAATGCTCCATCACACGCGTCCAAGTACTCCACAGCGTGGCTGGCAAGAAAGGGTATAAAAGAAGAAAATCTAATGACATGACCTCCTTGTTCACCTGATCTGAACCCTATTGAGAACCTGGGGTCCATCATCAAATGTGAGATTTACAAGGAGGGAAAACAGTACACCTCTCTGAACAGTGTCTGGGAGGCTGTGGTTGCTGCTGCACACAATGTTGATGGTGAACAGATAAAAAAACACTGACAGAATCCATGGATGGCAGGCTTTTGAGTGTCCTTGCAAAGAAAGGTGGCTATATTGGTCACTGATTTGTTTTTGTTTTGTTTTTGAATGTCAGAAATGTATATTTGTGAATGTTGAGATGTTATATTGGTTTCACTGGTAAAAATAAATAATTGAAATGGGTATATATTTGTTTTTTGTTAAGTTGCCTAATAATTATGCACAGTAATAGTCACCTGCACACACAGATATCCCCCTAAAATAGCTATAACTAAAAACAAACTAAAAACTACTTTCAAAACTATTCAGCTTTGATATTAATGCGTTTTTTTGGGTTCATTGAGAACATGGTTGTTGTTCAATAATAAAATTAATCCTCAAAAATACAACTTGCCTAATAATTCTGCACTCCCTGTATATATATAAGTGCATTGAGGCCCTTTGCAGTCAAGTAGCTGAAAACATGTAAAATTATATTTATGCAATATTCATATTTAATAAAGTGTTTAAAGGGACAGTAAAGTCAAAATTAAACTTTCAAGATTCGGATAGAGCATGAAAATTTAAACAACTTTCCAAAGTATTTACGTTTTCAGCATTAATGCCTTTGTCTTAGAGAAGGGCAGCATCTACAGTCCATCGGCCACATCTAACCATCAAAGTTGTTTTTTTTGTGTGGGCTGCATAAGCACTTACAATAAAATAAAATAAAAAGCATGTGTACTGGTACCACATTTTCTAAAGCTGAGTATTAGTATTCTTGCTTTTGGGTGTGCCTCAGTTTGCTTTTCTGTTACTGACTTGGGTTGATCGCTGATTTCCCTTACTTCGGGTGTGTCCTGATTTGAACTGTGTTACTGACTTCTAGCCTGAACCAGGATTCAGGTACTTGCTTTGTTCTCTTGTGCGGTCTTAATTGGCAAGGCCGATACCGAGGCTTTTGGCAAAACAGGCGGAGACACATTTTGACACTCCTCCCCCAAAATAACTTATTGAGGATGCATACACTACAAAAACAGAATAGGCTGCCCTGTATAATTATGATGCGTGTATTTACACTGATGGTAAGCTGCATAATAATGCCGCACATTTATACATTGGAAAGGAACACACTGCAACGTATAATTATGCCATGTATTTATACACCGATATAGGACATGTTGTGCAGAATAATGATTATGGCCATCTAAAATCTTTACAGTATAGGTATGTATGTAGGGTAGACATATTGGTACTGCACTAATATGACATTGTGTAGGAGATGATAGTGCACTGATATCTTGCAGTATATCAAAACTTTTATAAAGGTTGCTAAAGTTTTGAAGAGAGTGAAGGGGCTGTGCAATGAGATATTTCAGCCTAATGTTTGCAGCTGTTCTGGCTGACCCGCATTCTCTGCCTACCTATATTTCAGTGGAGTCTCCTCCCATTCTAGCCATTATACCATTACATATAGCCCCTTCTATGAAGCCCAAATTAGGCAGCAAAAAATTTAATATACACATTAAAAAAAATGCACCAAAGTTGTGCTGCCCGGTAAGGGTGCCCTTAGGCAGATGCCTTATCTGCCTCTATTGTAGCACCAGACCTGTGCATTAGACTGTGTTCCTGACCTCTAGCCTAAATAAGAATATGATACCTAAGGTTGCACCATATTTGCTCTCTTGTGCTATTTGAGTTGAACTGTATTTCTGACAATTGGCCTATAGTTGGATAACGGGATTTGCTTAATACTCTTAAACTGTATACAGTAGATTGTACTGCGTTTCCGGCCTGCATTTGACTACAGAACCTGCCCAGCTATTGTTCCTGTCTTGATAGACTGCTGTTATTCTATCAGAATCCATTCAGTCCCTGGGCGTTATTAGTTCCAGTAGAACCATTTTCTTCAATTGATGTACTTAACTGTTTTTTATCAGTTGTTCTATTGATGAAGTCAAGAACAGACATTATCCAGAATCTTAAGTTGGCTCTCTCAGTTCTACCTCAGCCTCTGGGTTCTATATGATATGATACTTTTCATGTGTATTGTGACATTATTTTCCTATGTTGGCATTTTAAGTATAATAATAATAATGCAATTTTTAACTTTAAATGTGATTATAATGTATTTTGAGACAGTGTGTTTACCATATGCACGAGTTGATGTAGTCCAGCCATTAGTAACTGGCCCTCCTTCCTATAAAATAAAAGGCCAAGTGTGTTTGTCCGAAGCTGTCATGCGCAGAAGAGACTGTGCGCAAGGACAAACACACCTGGCCTTAGAGTCCCTACCTAAACAGCCGGTGCAGGCAAAAGTGGACGTGAGCGTCGTGACGGGGGGGGCGTGGCCAGGCACGGTCGCGCGCGCAAGAGATGGATAGAGGGGAGAGAGATAGAAAGAGAAGGGGAGAGAGATAGAAAGAGAGGAGGAGAGAACAAAATAGATTTGAAAGAGCAAGAGAGGGGAAAGAGCAAAAGAGATGGGAATGAGCAAAATAGAGGGAAAAGAGAGAGAGCAAAAGAGAGGGGGAGAGAGAAAATAAGAGGGGGAAAGAGAGAGAGCAAAAGAGAGGGGGTGAGAGAGCAAAAGAGAGGGGGCGAGAGAGCAAAAGAGAGGGATGGAGAGAGAGAGCAAAAGAGAGGTGGGAGAGAGTGCAAAAGAGAGGGGGCAGAGAGAGCACAAAAGAGAGGGGTGGAGATAGAGCTCAAAAGAGAGGGGGGAGAGAGAGAGCGCAAAAGAGAGGGTGAGTGAGAGAGTGCAAAAGAGAGGGGGAGAGAGCGCAAAAGAGAGGGGAGAGAGTGCAAAAGAGAGGGAGAGAGAGCGCAAAAGAGAGGGAGAGAGAACGCAAAAGAGAGGGAGAGAGAGTGCAAAAGAGAGGGGGGGGAGAGAGAGCGCAAAAGAGAGGGGGAGAGAGAGAGAGCAAAAGTGAGGGGGAGAGAGCGCAAAAGTGAGGGGGAGAGAGAGAGAGCGCAAAAGAGAGGGGGAGAGAGAGAGCGCAAAAGAGAAGGGGAAAGAGAGAGCGCAAAAGAGAAGGGGAGAGAGAGCGCAAAAGAGAAGGGGAGAGAGAGAGCACAAAAGAGAGGTGGGAGAGAGCGCAAAAGTGAGAGGGGAGACAGCGAGCACAAAAGAGAGGGGGGAGAGAGAGCAAAAGAGAGGGGGGGAGAGAGAGCAAAAGAGAGGGGGAGAGAGAGCGCAAAAGAGAGGGAGGGAGAGAGCAAAAGAGAGGGGGGAGAGAAAGCAAAAGAGAGGGGGAGAGAGGGAGCAAAAAGAAAGGGGAAAGAGCATAAGAGAGGGGAGGGAGAGCTAAAGAGAGGGGGGAGTAGAGAGAGCCAAAGAGAGGGGGTAGAGAGCGCAAAAGAGAGGTGGAGCGAGAGAGAGCGCAAAAGTGGGGGGGCGGGAGAGAGAGCAAAAGAGAGGGGGGGAGAGAGAGTAAAAGAGAGGGGGAGGGAGAGAGCGCAAGGGGTGGGACCGCTGTACTGCAATAAGTGGCCCGTGTGAACGGGCTTTAGGACTAGTATAAAATATTTAGGCATTACTGTCCTAAATAATGATTTTACACTGTTAACCAATTATAACATAATCTAATATAAAATGTAAATTTAAACTATTTAAAAGAAAACCTTTTCAGTAGTAAAATGTTCTAGTTTTTTTTTAATTTTAAACCCACTGGGGTTACCAAAAGATGTTACATTACATTTTCTGAAGTGTCTGCACATTTTTTTTTTTAGTTCTGCATAAATATATTGTAAACATTTTCCTGTAGCTTTTCCTTTAGCTGCAGCCTGTTACTGTAGGAGAACACTAAAATGCTCAAGAATAATTTTTCCAGTGAACAAATAGAAAGGTTTGCGGTTTGTTTTGTCTGTGTCGGATATAGCTAGGGGATTGGTAAGAAAAAAAATAGTAACCAGGAAAAAATACAGACGCACTTACATAAAAAACAGACTTTAAATCTTGGCAATATTTTGTTTTTGTAGTTCCAGATGCATAAGTTTGTTGTACTATGTTACAATTTAATGGCGTTTCCATGTGACAAATGCTGTTATTCGCATCTTTTATTTTTGTTTTGCTGCAGAAAAAGTGTTCATTTGTTTATAAGCCACCTGGTCACTAGCATAGTTGCCAACTGTGATGTTTTTCCCGGGACAGTCCCGTTTTTTGACATCATGTCCCTGAATTTTAACTCTGTTCCTTGTTCAATTAAATTGACAGTCTAGTCAAAATAAAACTTTCATGATTCAGATAGGGCATGCAGTTTTACACAACGTTCCATTTTACTTTTATCTTTATTGCTCTTGTGGTATTCTTTGTTAAAAGATAGACCTAGGTAGGCTCATATGCTAATTTCTAAGCCCTTGAAGGCCACCTCTTATCTTAGTACATTTTGACAGTTTTTCACAGCTAGACAGCGCTAGTTCTTGTGTGAATATAGATAACATTGTGCTCACCCCCGTGGGGTTATTTATGAGTCATCACTGACTGGCTAAAATGCAAAATGCTAAAATTTGATAAATTTAAAATACCTTTATTTATCACACAGGGTCCACAAATATCCAACAACGTTTCGGGCTATGACTTAGCCCTTACTCATGCCTAACAAAGTGACTATCCAATGGTGTTTAAATAGCCATTTTGGCGCCAAACAATTGTAATTTACAAGTGTACATTGCCACCTAGTGGTTGCATTAGTATATAACTTCATTCAACATTATTTGAATAACTTCTCTCTTATCATTGTATTAAATTGCCCAATTACCCCCTCTAGTGGTTGACAAATTGCATGTACAAAAATCTATACACACACAATATATATTAACAAACAATATAACAAAAGATAAAAAATATGATAATATATATATATATATATATATATATATATATATATATATATATATATATATTAAAATAACATTTACATTTTTTTTTATTTGCATAGATTATTACAATTATTTAATTAATTTTTATGTATTTTTATGTCAGAAATGGGTTATTCTATAGAATACAAGCATAACTAATCTTTAAATAGCTGTATTAGTTAACCCACTCTTGCTTAAAGGGACAGTATACGCTCATTTTCATATAACTAGACACTACTATAAAGAATAAGATGCACAGACAGTGATATACAAATCCAGTATAAAACAGTTTTTAAACTTACTTAGAAGATCTCAGTTTAGCTCTGCTGAAAAGGTAGTTGGAAAGCCCACTGCAAGTGGGAAATTAGACACTCCCCCTTCCCCCTTCTTTTGCATATGAAAAAACCCTTTACACAAACAGGAGCAAGCTGGAGTAGGTATCTGATGGTATTCTCCTTAAACTTTGGGGCTTGGTTAGGAGTCTGAAAATCAGAGCAATGTTATTTAAAAATAGGCAAAACTCTACATTTTAAAAAAAAAAAAAAACTTTTTTGGGCTATATAAATAGATCATCTCTACAAAACATTTATGCAAAGAAAAAATGAGTGTATAACGTCCCTTTTAGGTTTATTTTGTAGCTAGATGAGATTCATTCCTTAAATTCATTTTAAATTGTAAATCTTAATTTGGTTAATTTTATAACATTGTAACCAAATCTATATATGGACATAGTAACATTTCACCATTTTACCAAAAAGTTGTCCAATTACATTCCCTATTTAGACCCCTAGGGGTCATCATCCCCAGTTCATTAATCCAAAAAGTCTCCCTATTATTTAAAATGGCCTCCCTATCACCACCTCTCCTTGGCATTTGTACCTGTTCAATTATTTGAAATTGAAGTTGGCTTATGGTATGGCCTGCTTTTAGGAAATGGGAAGATACTGGGGCATCAAGATCTTTACACCTAATGTTTGATTTGTGCTCTGAAATCTAGATATGTGCATGATTGGAAAAAAAATTTGGTTCGGATCGATTCAGAGTTTTTCGAATTTCGTTTCGGATCGATTTGGAATACTTCGAATGGATTAGTTTCGGATTAGTTTCGGATTCGAAAAAATTTGGCTGGATTTGGTTCGATTCGGTTCGGTTTTGAAATTTCGGAATTTCGGTATGTGTGCTGTGTATTAGACTAGTATTATGTACTGTATATTAGGTGTAACCCATAGCAGAGTGATATAACCTAATATACTGTACAATACTAGTGTAATCCATGGCCATCCGAATTTACCGAATAAATCCAAACTAATTCGGATTTATTCAGTAAATTCCGCAGTATTTTAATTCGGAAATTCGAATCGATCCGAATCTCCGAATTTGCCGAATTTTCCGAATCGATCCGAAACGAATTGCACATGTCTACTGAAATCTTTTCACAGGCTTCCCTTGTCGATTGGCCAATATACAGCAGGGAACATGAGCATGTTATTACATAAATTATAAATCTAGATCTACAGGTAAGATAATCTCTGATCTTATATTTCTTGCCTGTATAGGGGTGGAAGATCTTATCCCCTTTGATCATAGAGTTACAATTGATGCATGAAAGGCATGGAAAACATCCTGTACGTGGCTTGCCCATAATGCCCTGTTGTATATTTTTGCTTTGACCAATTTGTCTTTGACATTAGGGCCCCTTTTATAGGCCGGCATTGGGAATTCAGAAAAGCAGAAAAGCTTTTATTTCTGGGTGACACGTTTGCAGAATGTGCCAATATTTCTTCAATACTCTATTAATCCGACCACTCCTTGTATTGTAAAAGACTAATCTCTCACCTTTATCTTTATTCTTCCTCTCAATTCGCTGACTCTTATTGCGCATGGTTTCCATATTATGTTTTTCTTCCCGGATAGACTCAACTGGGTTTCCTCTTTGTACAAATTTGTTCGCCATTTTTTCTAACCGTACCTTCTTCAATTCAGAATCTTTAACAATTCAACTCACCCTTAAAAATTGGCTCTTAGGTATTGCCTTAAAAGTAGATGGGGGATGGAAGCTATCAAAAATCAATGTATTGTTTTTGTCTGCAGGTGTCATATAGATGTCAGCCTTCAATCCACCACCCTCTTTATAAATGCAAGTGTCAAGGAATTGAATTGAATGTTTACTTGAGATTAAAATTAATTTTATACTATTAACAGATCTACCAAGGTCATCGACAAAATCAGTTAGGGATCCAATGTTGCAACACCATATGCCAAACACATCATCAATGAAACACCACCAAGTGGCCCCATATTTCTTAAAAAGAGTGATCTCATATACAAATAGCTTTTCAAAGTTATTCATGAAAATGTTGGCATATTTTTCTCCATTCTCTTGTTATATTTATTTTAAAAGCAAGAATGTAAGCTTAGAAGCCTGCCCATTTTAGGTTCAGCACCTGGGTTGCGCTTGCTGATTGGTGGCTAAATGTAGCCACCAATCAGCAAGCGCTATTCACGGTGCTGAAACAAAAATAGGCCATCTCCTTAGCTTAGATTCCTGCTTATTCAAATAGCAAGAGAAATAAGGACATTTGATAATATGAGTAAATTTGAAAGTTGCTGAAAATTGCATGCTCTATCTGAATCATAAAAGAAAAATAAATTGGGTTTACTTTTCCTTTAAGTCTATATTTAGTTTACTAATATTATGTGCAGTGCAGTACTCCCACCACAGGGGTCACTATAGATTTAGTCTTATTGAATACAATATTTTGTTCTGTAGTTTTCTAATCTGTGGTCTTCTGTTTCATTAAAGTTTAGCAGCATGTAGTGAAGTGTCAGGCAAGGGGAAACCTTGAGGTGTTATTATAATACCAGGTAGGGGAGGGTAGGAAGTAAGAGGTGAGGAAGTAAGGCATCTCAATTTGGAACATTAATTTCATCATGTGTATAATGAGGTTTTGCTTAGCATGGGCTTAAGATATCAGGGTCTTAATTTGCTGGGACTGGAATTCACAGAACATACAAATAAATCCAGATTTACTGGGGCATTTCTGGGTCTGCCAGCAATCACTGCAGCAGTATAAATAAAAACATGAATAGTTACTTCATAAAATGCCATCTGCTTCTGAAACTTTCAGTAGTGTCTTTGGTGAATATCATCTTGGGGTTTAGTGTTTGTTTGTTTTTTGCTTTTGGATGTTTTTTTTTTAAGATTATGGATTTTTTTTTTTTACTCTGGGCAGCAAAAGAGTTAAATGTCCCTTTAAAGGGACCTTAAACACTTGTCATTAGGGTTTTGTGTTTTTTTATTCATAATGTTTTTTTCAGTTTTTAAAATGCAAATCCCTTTTTTTTTTATTATAGGTGCTCTATTTTTTTTTTTTTTTTTACATTTATGTGACTTTCTGACCGCTCTGTGCAGATATGGGTGAAAGTGATGTTGCCAAAACCGGAAGTCTGCTTATTGCTGTGAGCGTGCACACATATAGACATTGCACTCACAGCATAACTAAAAAACTACTGCTGCCATAAAGTTTGCAGCTATTACCTTCACTGCTAAAGCATATCTTTTCAACCGGCCTCAGGGATCCCCCAACACGCTGCTACTACTTTAAAATAAAGAGAAATAGTTCTTAATTATATTGCACAAATGCGTTTCGGCCGTTACACCTCTGCCTTTCTCAATGTGACTGAAAAGTTTTTTTTGACAAGCCGAATGCCAGAGACTCGCCTCCTTTTAAACTCATCTTTGCCGATATTGACCCACTGAAGTGTCATTTTCTGTGCACGCCACTAAATCAGCCGGTGATAGCTATTATTCTCCACTGACGTTTAATTCAACATGAGTATTGAGTGATTGGACCACGTAACGGTCCTTTGTAGCCAATCAAACTTACTCGGTAAAACATGCCTTCATACTGACTTTTTGTTATTATTTGCAGTTTTGAATCCATACTGCTTCTAAGGGGTTACGTATATTATGTATAACATTGATCGGCTAGTGAGTAATGAAGGTTTATTACGAGTATGACACAATAACTGTAATTTCTTTCCTATGTCTTTCAGAGTTTGTTTAGATCGGACCCTATTTTCAAGGGTCTGATCTAAACAAACTCTGAAAGACATAGGAAAGAAAAAAATTACAAAAAAAAGACACCTTCTTCAAGCAGTGGTACAGGAAGAAGTCTGCATCCTTCAAGAAAAACATGATTTTCATGCAGGACAATGCTCCATCACACGCGTCCAAGTACTCCACAGCGTGGCTGGCAAGAAAGGGTATAAAAGAAGAAAATCTAATGACATGACCTCCTTGCTCACCTGATCTGAACCCTATTGAGAACCTGGGGTCCATCATCAAATGTGAGATTTACAAGGAGGGAAAACAGTACACCTCTCTGAACAGTGTCTGGGAGGCTGTGGTTGCTGCTGCACACAATGTTGATGGTGAACAGATAAAAAAACACTGACAGAATCCATGGATGGCAGGCTTTTGAGTGTCCTTGCAAAGAAAGGTGGCTATATTGGTCACTGATTTGTTTTTGTTTTGTTTTTGAATGTCAGAAATGTATATTTGTGAATGTTGAGATGTTATATTGGTTTCACTGGTAAAAATAAATAATTGAAATGGGTATATATTTGTTTTTTGTTAAGTTGCCTAATAATTATGCACAGTAATAGTCAGCTGCACACACAGGTATCCCCCTAAAATAGCTATAACTAAAAACAAACTAAAAACTACTTTCAAAACTATTCAGCTTTGATATTAATGCGTTTTTTGGGTTCATTGAGAACATGGTTGTTGTTCAATAATAAAATTAATCCTCAAAAATACAACTTGCCTAATAATTCTGCACTCCCTGTATATATATAAGTGCATTGAGGCCCTTTGCAGTCAAGTAGCTGAAAACATGTAAAATTATATTTATGCAATATTCATATTTAATAAAGTGTTTAAAGGGACAGTAAAGTCAAAATTAAACTTTCAAGATTCGGATAGAGCATGAAAATTTAAACAACTTTCCAAAGTATTTACGTTTTCAGCATTAATGCCTTTGTCTTAGAGAAGGGCAGCATCTACAGTCCATCGGCCACATCTAACCATCAAAGTTGTTTTTTTTGTGTGGGCTGCATAAGCACTTACAATAAAATAAAATAAAAAGCATGTGTACTGGTACCACATTTTCTAAAGCTGAGTATTAGTATTCTTGCTTTTGGGTGTGCCTCAGTTTGCTTTTCTGTTACTGACTTGGGTTGATCGCTGATTTCCCTTACTTCGGGTGTGTCCTGATTTGAACTGTGTTACTGACTTCTAGCCTGAACCAGGATTCAGGTACTTGCTTTGTTCTCTTGTGCGGTCTTAATTGGCAAGGCCGATACCGAGGCTTTTGGCAAAACAGGCGGAGACACATTTTGACACTCCTCCCCCAAAATAACTTATTGAGGATGCATACACTACAAAAACAGAATAGGCTGCCCTGTATAATTATGATGCGTGTATTTACACTGATGGTAAGCTGCATAATAATGCCGCACATTTATACATTGGAAAGGAACACACTGCAACGTATAATTATGCCATGTATTTATACACCGATATAGGACATGTTGTGCAGAATAATGATTATGGCCATCTAAAATCTTTACAGTATAGGTATGTATGTAGGGTAGACATATTGGTACTGCACTAATATGACATTGTGTAGGAGATGATAGTGCACTGATATCTTGCAGTATATCAAAACTTTTATAAAGGTTGCTAAAGTTTTGAAGAGAGTGAAGGGGCTGTGCAATGAGATATTTCAGCCTAATGTTTGCAGCTGTTCTGGCTGACCCGCATTCTCTGCCTACCTATATTTCAGTGGAGTCTCCTCCCATTCTAGCCATTATACCATTACATATAGCCCCTTCTATGAAGCCCAAATTAGGCAGCAAAAAATTTAATATACACATTAAAAAAAATGCACCAAAGTTGTGCTGCCCGGTAAGGGTGCCCTTAGGCAGATGCCTTATCTGCCTCTATTGTAGCACCAGACCTGTGCATTAGACTGTGTTCCTGACCTCTAGCCTAAATAAGAATATGATACCTAAGGTTGCACCATATTTGCTCTCTTGTGCTATTTGAGTTGAACTGTATTTCTGACAATTGGCCTATAGTTGGATAACGGGATTTGCTTAATACTCTTAAACTGTATACAGTAGATTGTACTGCGTTTCCGGCCTGCATTTGACTACAGAACCTGCCCAGCTATTGTTCCTGTCTTGATAGACTGCTGTTATTCTATCAGAATCCATTCAGTCCCTGGGCGTTATTAGTTCCAGTAGAACCATTTTCTTCAATTGATGTACTTAACTGTTTTTTATCAGTTGTTCTATTGATGAAGTCAAGAACAGACATTATCCAGAATCTTAAGTTGGCTCTCTCAGTTCTACCTCAGCCTCTGGGTTCTATATGATATGATACTTTTCATGTGTATTGTGACATTATTTTCCTATGTTGGCATTTTAAGTATAATAATAATAATGCAATTTTTAACTTTAAATGTGATTATAATGTATTTTGAGACAGTGTGTTTACCATATGCACGAGTTGATGTAGTCCAGCCATTAGTAACTGGCCCTCCTTCCTATAAAATAAAAGGCCAAGTGTGTTTGTCCGAAGCTGTCATGCGCAGAAGAGACTGTGCGCAAGGACAAACACACCTGGCCTTAGAGTCCCTACCTAAACAGCCGGTGCAGGCAAAAGTGGACGTGAGCGTCGTGACGGGGGGGGCGTGGCCAGGCACGGTCGCGCGCGCAAGAGATGGATAGAGGGGAGAGAGATAGAAAGAGAAGGGGAGAGAGATAGAAAGAGAGGAGGAGAGAACAAAATAGATTTGAAAGAGCAAGAGAGGGGAAAGAGCAAAAGAGATGGGAATGAGCAAAATAGAGGGAAAAGAGAGAGAGCAAAAGAGAGGGGGAGAGAGAAAATAAGAGGGGGAAAGAGAGAGAGCAAAAGAGAGGGGGTGAGAGAGCAAAAGAGAGGGGGCGAGAGAGCAAAAGAGAGGGATGGAGAGAGAGAGCAAAAGAGAGGTGGGAGAGAGTGCAAAAGAGAGGGGGCAGAGAGAGCACAAAAGAGAGGGGTGGAGATAGAGCTCAAAAGAGAGGGGGAGAGAGAGAGCGCAAAAGAGAGGGTGAGTGAGAGAGTGCAAAAGAGAGGGGGAGAGAGCGCAAAAGAGAGGGGAGAGAGTGCAAAAGAGAGGGAGAGAGAGCGCAAAAGAGAGGGAGAGAGAACGCAAAAGAGAGGGAGAGAGAGTGCAAAAGAGAGGGGGGGACAGAGAGCGCAAAAGAGAGGGGGAGAGAGAGAGAGCAAAAGTGAGGGGGAGAGAGCGCAAAAGTGAGGGGGAGAGAGAGAGAGCGCAAAAGAGAGGGGGAGAGAGAGAGCGCAAAAGAGAAGGGGAAAGAGAGAGCGCAAAAGAGAAGGGGAGAGAGAGCGCAAAAGAGAAGGGGAGAGAGAGAGCACAAAAGAGAGGTGGGAGAGAGCGCAAAAGTGAGAGGGGAGACAGCGAGCACAAAAGAGAGGGGGGAGAGAGAGCAAAAGAGAGGGGGGAGAGAGAGCAAAAGAGAGGGGGAGAGAGAGCGCAAAAGAGAGGGAGGGAGAGAGCAAAAGAGAGGGGGGAGAGAAAGCAAAAGAGAGGGGGAGAGAGGGAGCAAAAAGAAAGGGGAAAGAGCATAAGAGAGGGGAGGGAGAGCTAAAGAGAGGGGGGAGTAGAGAGAGCCAAAGAGAGGGGGTAGAGAGCGCAAAAGAGAGGTGGAGCGAGAGAGAGCGCAAAAGTGGGGGGGCGGGAGAGAGAGCAAAAGAGAGGGGGGAGAGAGAGTAAAAGAGAGGGGGAGGGAGAGAGCGCAAGGGGTGGGACCGCTGTACTGCAATAAGTGGCCCGTGTGAACGGGCTTTAGGACTAGTATAAAATATTTAGGCATTACTGTCCTAAATAATGATTTTACACTGTTAACCAATTATAACATAATCTAATATAAAATGTAAATTTAAACTATTTAAAAGAAAACCTTTTCAGTAGTAAAATGTTCTAGTTTTTTTTTAATTTTAAACCCACTGGGGTTACCAAAAGATGTTACATTACATTTTCTGAAGTGTCTGCACATTTTTTTTTTTAGTTCTGCATAAATATATTGTAAACATTTTCCTGTAGCTTTTCCTTTAGCTGCAGCCTGTTACTGTAGGAGAACACTAAAATGCTCAAGAATAATTTTTCCAGTGAACAAATAGAAAGGTTTGCGGTTTGTTTTGTCTGTGTCGGATATAGCTAGGGGATTGGTAAGAAAAAAAATAGTAACCAGGAAAAAATACAGACGCACTTACATAAAAAACAGACTTTAAATCTTGGCAATATTTTGTTTTTGTAGTTCCAGATGCATAAGTTTGTTGTACTATGTTACAATTTAATGGCGTTTCCATGTGACAAATGCTGTTATTCGCATCTTTTATTTTTGTTTTGCTGCAGAAAAAGTGTTCATTTGTTTATAAGCCACCTGGTCACTAGCATAGTTGCCAACTGTGATGTTTTTCCCGGGACAGTCCCGTTTTTTGACATCATGTCCCTGAATTTTAACTCTGTTCCTTGTTCAATTAAATTGACAGTCTAGTCAAAATAAAACTTTCATGATTCAGATAGGGCATGCAGTTTTACACAACGTTCCATTTTACTTTTATCTTTATTGCTCTTGTGGTATTCTTTGTTAAAAGATAGACCTAGGTAGGCTCATATGCTAATTTCTAAGCCCTTGAAGGCCACCTCTTATCTTAGTACATTTTGACAGTTTTTCACAGCTAGACAGCGCTAGTTCTTGTGTGAATATAGATAACATTGTGCTCACCCCCGTGGGGTTATTTATGAGTCATCACTGACTGGCTAAAATGCAAAATGCTAAAATTTGATAAATTTAAAATACCTTTATTTATCACACAGGGTCCACAAATATCCAACAACGTTTCGGGCTATGACTTAGCCCTTACTCATGCCTAACAAAGTGACTATCCAATGGTGTTTAAATAGCCATTTTGGCGCCAAACAATTGTAATTTACAAGTGTACATTGCCACCTAGTGGTTGCATTAGTATATAACTTCATTCAACATTATTTGAATAACTTCTCTCTTATCATTGTATTAAATTGCCCAATTACCCCCTCTAGTGGTTGACAAATTGCATGTACAAAAATCTATACACACACAATATATATTAACAAACAATATAACAAAAGATAAAAAATATGATAATATATATATATATATATATATATATATATATATATATATATATATATATATATATATATATATTAAAATAACATTTACATTTTTTTTTATTTGCATAGATTATTACAATTATTTAATTAATTTTTATGTATTTTTATGTCAGAAATGGGTTATTCTATAGAATACAAGCATAACTAATCTTTAAATAGCTGTATTAGTTAACCCACTCTTGCTTAAAGGGACAGTATACGCTCATTTTCATATAACTAGACACTACTATAAAGAATAAGATGCACAGACAGTGATATACAAATCCAGTATAAAACAGTTTTTAAACTTACTTAGAAGATCTCAGTTTAGCTCTGCTGAAAAGGTAGTTGGAAAGCCCACTGCAAGTGGGAAATTAGACACTCCCCCTTCCCCCTTCTTTTGCATATGAAAAAACCCTTTACACAAACAGGAGCAAGCTGGAGTAGGTATCTGATGGTATTCTCCTTAAACTTTGGGGCTTGGTTAGGAGTCTGAAAATCAGAGCAATGTTATTTAAAAATAGGCAAAACTCTACATTTTAAAAAAAAAAAAAAACTTTTTTGGGCTATATAAATAGATCATCTCTACAAAACATTTATGCAAAGAAAAAATGAGTGTATAACGTCCCTTTTAGGTTTATTTTGTAGCTAGATGAGATTCATTCCTTAAATTCATTTTAAATTGTAAATCTTAATTTGGTTAATTTTATAACATTGTAACCAAATCTATATATGGACATAGTAACATTTCACCATTTTACCAAAAAGTTGTCCAATTACATTCCCTATTTAGACCCCTAGGGGTCATCATCCCCAGTTCATTAATCCAAAAAGTCTCCCTATTATTTAAAATGGCCTCCCTATCACCACCTCTCCTTGGCATTTGTACCTGTTCAATTATTTGAAATTGAAGTTGGCTTATGGTATGGCCTGCTTTTAGGAAATGGGAAGATACTGGGGCATCAAGATCTTTACACCTAATGTTTGATTTGTGCTCTGAAATCTAGATATGTGCATGATTGGAAAAAAAAATTGGTTCGGATCGATTCAGAGTTTTTCGAATTTCGTTTCGGATCGATTTGGAATACTTCGAATGGATTAGTTTCGGATTAGTTTCGGATTCGAAAAAATTTGGCTGGATTTGGTTCGATTCGGTTCGGTTTTGAAATTTCGGAATTTCGGTATGTGTGCTGTGTATTAGACTAGTATTATGTACTGTATATTAGGTGTAACCCATAGCAGAGTGATATAACCTAATATACTGTACAATACTAGTGTAATCCATGGCCATCCGAATTTACCGAATAAATCCAAACTAATTCGGATTTATTCAGTAAATTCCGCAGTATTTTAATTCGGAAATTCGAATCGATCCGAATCTCCGAATTTGCCGAATTTTCCGAATCGATCCGAAACGAATTGCACATGTCTACTGAAATCTTTTCACAGGCTTCCCTTGTCGATTGGCCAATATACAGCAGGGAACATGAGCATGTTATTACATAAATTATAAATCTAGATCTACAGGTAAGATAATCTCTGATCTTATATTTCTTGCCTGTATAGGGGTGGAAGATCTTATCCCCTTTGATCATAGAGTTACAATTGATGCATGAAAGGCATGGAAAACATCCTGTACGTGGCTTGCCCATAATGCCCTGTTGTATATTTTTGCTTTGACCAATTTGTCTTTGACATTAGGGCCCCTTTTATAGGCCGGCATTGGGAATTCAGAAAAGCAGAAAAGCTTTTATTTCTGGGTGACACGTTTGCAGAATGTGCCAATATTTCTTCAATACTCTATTAATCCGACCACTCCTTGTATTGTAAAAGACTAATCTCTCACCTTTATCTTTATTCTTCCTCTCAATTCGCTGACTCTTATTGCGCATGGTTTCCATATTATGTTTTTCTTCCCGGATAGACTCAACTGGGTTTCCTCTTTGTACAAATTTGTTCGCCATTTTTTCTAACCGTACCTTCTTCAATTCAGAATCTTTAACAATTCAACTCACCCTTAAAAATTGGCTCTTAGGTATTGCCTTAAAAGTAGATGGGGGATGGAAGCTATCAAAAATCAATGTATTGTTTTTGTCTGCAGGTGTCATATAGATGTCAGCCTTCAATCCACCACCCTCTTTATAAATGCAAGTGTCAAGGAATTGAATTGAATGTTTACTTGAGATTAAAATTAATTTTATACTATTAACAGATCTACCAAGGTCATCGACAAAATCAGTTAGGGATCCAATGTTGCAACACCATATGCCAAACACATCATCAATGAAACACCACCAAGTGGCCCCATATTTCTTAAAAAGAGTGATCTCATATACAAATAGCTTTTCAAAGTTATTCATGAAAATGTTGGCATATTTTTCTCCATTCTCTTGTTATATTTATTTTAAAAGCAAGAATGTAAGCTTAGAAGCCTGCCCATTTTAGGTTCAGCACCTGGGTTGCGCTTGCTGATTGGTGGCTAAATGTAGCCACCAATCAGCAAGCGCTATTCACGGTGCTGAAACAAAAATAGGCCATCTCCTTAGCTTAGATTCCTGCTTATTCAAATAGCAAGAGAAATAAGGACATTTGATAATATGAGTAAATTTGAAAGTTGCTGAAAATTGCATGCTCTATCTGAATCATAAAAGAAAAATAAATTGGGTTTACTTTTCCTTTAAGTCTATATTTAGTTTACTAATATTATGTGCAGTGCAGTACTCCCACCACAGGGGTCACTATAGATTTAGTCTTATTGAATACAATATTTTGTTCTGTAGTTTTCTAATCTGTGGTCTTCTGTTTCATTAAAGTTTAGCAGCATGTAGTGAAGTGTCAGGCAAGGGGAAACCTTGAGGTGTTATTATAATACCAGGTAGGGGAGGGTAGGAAGTAAGAGGTGAGGAAGTAAGGCATCTCAATTTGGAACATTAATTTCATCATGTGTATAATGAGGTTTTGCTTAGCATGGGCTTAAGATATCAGGGTCTTAATTTGCTGGGACTGGAATTCACAGAACATACAAATAAATCCAGATTTACTGGGGCATTTCTGGGTCTGCCAGCAATCACTGCAGCAGTATAAATAAAAACATGAATAGTTACTTCATAAAATGCCATCTGCTTCTGAAACTTTCAGTAGTGTCTTTGGTGAATATCATCTTGGGGTTTAGTGTTTGTTTGTTTTTTGCTTTTGGATGTTTTTTTTTTAAGATTATGGATTTTTTTTTTTTACTCTGGGCAGCAAAAGAGTTAAATGTCCCTTTAAAGGGACCTTAAACACTTGTCATTAGGGTTTTGTGTTTTTTTATTCATAATGTTTTTTTCAGTTTTTAAAATGCAAATCCCTTTTTTTTTTATTATAGGTGCTCTATTTTTTTTTTTTTTTTTACATTTATGTGACTTTCTGACCGCTCTGTGCAGATATGGGTGAAAGTGATGTTGCCAAAACCGGAAGTCTGCTTATTGCTGTGAGCGTGCACACATATAGACATTGCACTCACAGCATAACTAAAAAACTACTGCTGCCATAAAGTTTGCAGCTATTACCTTCACTGCTAAAGCATATCTTTTCAACCGGCCTCAGGGATCCCCCAACACGCTGCTACTACTTTAAAATAAAGAGAAATAGTTCTTAATTATATTGCACAAATGCGTTTCGGCCGTTACACCTCTGCCTTTCTCAATGTGACTGAAAAGTTTTTTTTGACAAGCCGAATGCCAGAGACTCGCCTCCTTTTAAACTCATCTTTGCCGATATTGACCCACTGAAGTGTCATTTTCTGTGCACGCCACTAAATCAGCCGGTGATAGCTATTATTCTCCACTGACGTTTAATTCAACATGAGTATTGAGTGATTGGACCACGTAACGGTCCTTTGTAGCCAATCAAACTTACTCGGTAAAACATGCCTTCATACTGACTTTTTGTTATTATTTGCAGTTTTGAATCCATACTGCTTCTAAGGGGTTACGTATATTATGTATAACATTGATCGGCTAGTGAGTAATGAAGGTTTATTACGAGTATGACACAATAACTGTAATTTCTTTCCTATGTCTTTCAGAGTTTGTTTAGATCGGACCCTATTTTCAAGGGTCTGATCTAAACAAACTCTGAAAGACATAGGAAAGAAAAAAATTACAGTTATTGTGTCATACTCGTAATAAACCTTCATTACTCACTAGCCGATCAATGTTATACATAATATACGTAACCCCTTAGAAGCAGTATGGATTCAAAACTGCAAATAATAACAAAAAGTCAGTATGAAGGCATGTTTTACCGAGTAAGTTTGATTGGCTACAAAGGACCGTTACGTGGTCCAATCACTCAATACTCATGTTGAATTAAACGTCAGTGGAGAATAATAGCTATCACCGGCTGATTTAGTGGCGTGCACAGAAAATGACACTTCAGTGGGTCAATATCGGCAAAGATGAGTTTAAAAGGAGGCGAGTCTCTGGCATTCGGCTTGTCAAAAAAAACTTTTCAGTCACATTGAGAAAGGCAGAGGTGTAACGGCCGAAATGCATTTGTGCAATATAATTAAGAACTATTTCTCTTTATTTTAAAGTAGTAGCAGCGTGTTGGGGGATCCCTGAGGCCGGTTGAAAAGATATGCTTTAGCAGTGAAGGTAATAGCTGCAAACTTTATGGCAGCAGTAGTTTTTTAGTTATGCTGTGAGCGCAATGTCTATATGTGTGCACGCTCACAGCAATAAGCAGACTTCCGGTTTTTGAAAACAAAAAGGATTTGCAAGGGAGTGCGCATCCAGTCTATATAGACAACGCGCGTTACAACATGGCGGCTAGCACCGCATTCAGTAGGCGGTGGTTTAGGGGTAATATTGAGACTGAAAAATAATTGAGCAGAGGCTAGGTAAATAAACAAAGTAAACAACAACGTTTAAAACAATACAAAAACGTTTAAAAAAAAAAAGTTAATCACAGAAAAAAAGATGGTGTTTAGGGTCCCTTTAAGGGCAATGCCCAGCCAAATGCGCTTTTCAGGGCACTTTTTAGAATAGTTTTTTTGTGGGTGTCGGGCGGTTAGTTTTAGAAGGTGTAAGTATTTATTTTCACAAAAAGAGCTTGATCACTTTAGGGCAATGCCCTACAAATGGCTCTTTTAAGCGCTATTTGTAGTTTAGTTTTAGAATAGGTTTTTTGGGGGGTGTTTTTTTATTTTGGGGTTTTAGAATAGGCATATTTTTTTTTTTTTTTTTGGTATTTTTTTTTTTGTAATGTTAGTTTTTTTAAGTAATGTGGTGGGCTATGTGGTGGTTTAGGGGTCTTATGGTAATTCAGGTTAGCCTGTGAGTATGGTATTAGTTATTTTTCCCACATTTTTTTCTCCATTGACTTCTATAGAGCAATAGGTTATCGCACGTGCGATTATGTAAGTTCGGCTTTTTAGCACTCGTCGGGTTAGTGCTGAAGTGATAACTTTTAATTTCAACTCGTAATACCAGCGCATCCCGACGAGTGCAAAAGGTTCACTGCTAGCGCAGTTACCACTACAGCGAAATCACTAATTAGCACTCCACTTGTAATCTAGCCCATTATAAGGTAATGAATAAATGACCTGATGACCAAGCACTGAATGGGAGTCTGAGATGAACTTTTAACATATCTAATCCAGGCTTGGTGTCAGGAATAAGGCCAAGAATGCTTCCAGATAAAAGGATATAAAAAGTGCTGAGAACAGCGCAGAGGCAAATGAAGAATGCCTAGTACAGACATCAGAGCATACAGAGAGCCGTACGTCATAAATTGACATTACTCAATGTGGCCCCTGGCTCTAACAGCAGCAGATCCTCATCTCACAGCACCTACAGGCTCTAACCTTCACAGCAGTGTAGCACCGGCCGCACCCAGGCACCCAACTAGCAATAAGCATTGCGCGGCTCAGACAGCACCTGAGAGCCAGACAAATATTTGCTTATGCGCAATAAAACAACTTTGTAACATACTTTCATTATTTATTTTGCTCACTTTTCATGTAATTTGTCTGAAAATTATGGGTTCTTGGAACATAAAATGCACCCTGCTCATGTCTCAAATCTAACCCTGCTAAATATTTTTTTCTAATTGAATTTAACTGATAACAACTGCAAAACAATGCATTTTATACTAACACAGCCATTACTAGCCTTGTTGTCTGCAGTCTCAAGCCCAGATTGTCTCCTCCAAATACTAAAAAGGGTGTGGAGTTAAGCAATTGAAAAACAAACAGGATGTAAATATGTTTTAGACTTGGCTGATGTGTTACTCTTTTGCAAGACAACAGAAATGTCTTGTAATTACAAGGTGTTTACTATTAATTTAATCTGATATTTACCCCTTTGATTCTCAACCAGGTATTTTGAGACACAAATATACTACAAATACATTTGCCTTTGACAAGTTACACGCACCATGAAGTGAACAGTTATGAGATAGATGCTGCTGGTCATTTTGAACTTGTGAGAAGAGGCGGGGATAGATCATTCTGGATTCCCATAATTCTAAGTATCCAATGTTGCAACAATTTATTTCCTTAAAGGGACACTCAAGTTAAAATTAAACTTTCGTTATTCAGATAGAGCAGCAATTTTAAACAACTTTCCAATTTACTTCCATTGAGTCATCAGCTCCTACTGAGCATGTGCAAAAATTCACAAAATAAGTGTATATGCATTTGTGATTGGCTGATGGCTGTCACATGGTACATGTATGCATTTGTGATTGGCTGATGGCTGTCACATGGTACAGGGGGAGTGGAAATAGACATAACTTTTACAATTGTCAGAAAAAAATCTACTATTAATTTGAAGTTAAGAATAAGTGCTATTGCATTGTCTTGTTATCCTGCATTTGTTGATTATTCAAATCTACTTTGTTGACTGGTCCTTTAAGAGTTTTATTTAATCTAGAAAAATAAATATCCAAATTAGTTCTTCCAGTCCACAGGTGTGCAAACCACTCACTCACATGCTTTACAGTTATTAAAATCTGAAAAAGGTTTAAACAATAAATTAAATTATTAATAATTTATCAAAAACAAATTATGTCATTTCAAGAAGAGGCTACTTGTTTTATACTGTTAATTTCTCAAAAGTTATCCAGGAAGGACCTTTAGAAGCTTGATATTGTTTTCATCTTAAAGTGAAGGTAAACTTTGATGAATGAAAGCCCGGTTTTAAAAAATTACCTTTCTTCTTTTCATAGCCGGAGCAGCTTCCCTTACCTGGAGATCCTGTCTTCACACATCATCAATGACTAATCCGGCTTCCTCCAACCGCGGCTTTCCCCCCAGGGAAGTCATTGCCTGAGGCCATGCCATGATTGGAGGAAGCCGGATTAGTCATTGCTGACATGTGAAGAGAGGATCTCCGGGTGGGGGAAGCTACTCCGGCTGTGGAAAGAAGAAAGGTAAGTTTTTAAACAAAACGGCTATTTTCTAAACTTTGATGAATGAAAGTGCCCCTGTTTTTAATAGTATTTTTAAAAAACGGCTTTCATTCATCAAAGTTTACCTTCACTTTAATTTGAGCGTTCTGTTCGTTCTGTTCCCCCCAGGGGAGTCATTGACTGAGGCCATGCCGTGATTGGAGGAAGCCGTATTAGTAATTGCTGACGTGTGAAGAGAGGATCTCCGAGTGGGGGAAGCTACTCCGGCTATGAAAAGAAGAAAGGTACGTTTTTAAACAAAACGGCTGTTTTCTAAACTTTGATGAATGAAAGTGCCCCAGTTTTTAATAGTATTTTTAAAAACCGGGCTTTTATTCATCAAAGTTTACCTTCACTTTAATTTGAGCGTTCTGTTGTCAATTAGACATTGCATTAGACAGGATTAAACTCTGGAAAAGGAATATTGCCCTTTATTTTTTTTTTTGGCTTATTCCAATTATTTTATTTAAAGGCCCTGACTATATAATTTATACATTAAAGTGTAATTCAACGAACCTTATAAAAATCTTTATAAAACACTTTTTTCTGTAATTTTATTTATGGTAGTTTTTACAGACCTCTCTTTCCTGAGTTTGTAATATTATCTTTGAGCCATTTTAAACAGTCAGCTCATCATGCCTTTTTGATAGGTGGGTGTGTTTTCTGTTTGCTCATAATGCTTCATAGAGATTGATGTTTCTTTATTATATTGGTGATGTTCTGTAAATGTGTGTTATATTTTGATTAAATTGATGGCCTGTAGGCTTTACACGGACTGATATATCTGTCAACTAGATTATATTTGTTTTCACCTTGGTGACAGTTTTACAAATTATTTTAAAATATATGACGGGCAAAAATGCTTCAATTTTTTCTTCAAAAATATGCGTTTTTTATTTGCTGTTTTAAGCACTGCTGAAATTTTACAAAAATGCTTCTAACAAAAGCTACAGGTATTTACAGAGGTAAAAAGTATATTAATATAACCAAGATGGCTGTGCAAAACTGGGGAATAGGTAACAAAGGGACTATCTATCTTTTTAAACAATAACAATTTTGGAGTTGACTGTCCCTTTAAGAAGATGAAAACACATTTATGCAATATTCATATTTAATAAAGTGCTATACTGTGTATTTACTGTAAATATTTCACATACCAATGTTCTGCATATAGCACAATATGTTCTAAGTATTTTTTAATAGATATTCCTATATATATCTGTATATATATATATATATATATATCTATACATATATATATGTATAGATATAAATTGTACCAAAACAATCATCAGAAATATAAAGAAATATTTTTTTCTGAATAAATAGAAGATATTCCTGTATGTGAAGAACATTGGAATGTGAAATATTCATACTTTCATGTCGGGTTAGCGCACTTGAGAATATGCGATCAGGTTATCGCACTATTTTCCCACTTTTTTTGCTCTATTGACTTCTATGGGGGAATACGTGACAGCACACGCAATATTCTAACTTCAGCTTTTTGCATTTGTCGGGTTAGCACGCAAGTGAAAACAGTTTACTTTCAACTCACAATACCAATTCAACCCGATCAGCACAAAAAGCCGAGATTCTAGTGCAAAACATATAACACCATATGGACAAATAGCCTATCATAAATAAATACAAAAAAACCTATGTGACTTCTATAATGGATTTTTAATACCTATTCACTATAAATGAATTATATGATGCACTTCATCACTCATTGAATATAGTGTTTTTAGAGGTTACATCATCAGTTCACTTATAGGGGTCAATTTATTATAGTGCGAGCGGACATGATACGATGTAGCATATCATGTCCGCCGCATCATGTCCGCTAGCAGGGGGTGTCAATCAACCCGATCATATTCGATCGGGTTGATTTCTGTCCGCTGTCTCAGAGCAGGCGGACAGGTTATGGAGCAGTCATAGAGTTCAATCCCTTAGGGATCACCATATCAAGGAAATAAATACACTTAGATTTGAGTCTAAGGAGAGCCTTGGCTCTGTCATTGCCTCTTCTAGGAACAGGTATATGATCTATCAGCATACATCTCAATGCATAAACTTTATGTCCCATTTGAACAAAATGTCGGGCAGCTGGCTGCTCCAATGTTCTATTCTTATAGGCTTGTTTAATGGCTGATTTATGGTTGTCTAACCTCTCCCTGAAGTAGATAACCATTTAGGATAGCCTCTCTGGGTTAACTTCACCTGCATCATCTCCAATTGAGATTACCTGTGGGACCTCTCGGTGTTGTGTACAACCCTCAGGTACTGAGAGGAGCAGATACCCTTCTTTTGAAAATGAGGATGAATGCTAGTTGTGTAACAAAGAGTTTTTATTTGTTAGCTTTTGGAATAGAGTAGTATCTACTGCTAGTCGATCATCTGATCTGTCTTATAAATCTTAAGGTCCAAAAAGTGGACAGCGTCCATATCAAATTCAATCTTGAATCAGATGGTGGATTGCAAATCATTTAAACTGTTGAGCCAATCCAATAATACCTCCACAGACCAAAAATACATCATTGCTATAATGGCGAAATAATTTAATCCATTCACTATATGATTCACGATAAATATACGGTTTTCTCATACATTGCCATATATAAATTGGCATAAGATAGGGCCATATTACACCCCATTGCTGTGCCAACCATTTGTAGGTTATATCCATTCTCAAAACAGAAATAGTTATTTTCTAAACATACTTCCATTAAATGTAAAAAGATTGGTGGTCCATTATAGAGTTTACTTTCATCCATAGTGACCAATATAGTGGATGTTTGTAATAAATCAAAATCCTTTAAAGTGATGAAACCCAAACATTTTCTTTTTTGATTCAGACAGAGCATACCATTTAAAAAAAAGTTTCCAATTTACTTCTATTATCAAATTTGTGTTGATTTTTTTCTCTCAATTTATTTGTCTCTGAAACCTATGGAAATCGATGTTCAGGTTGAACAAATCAGGTTTAGTGGTAGGCCTAAAAAAAGACCTTTATTAAGAGCCTTTATTTTGAATTCAGTCTAGAACTTAAATTGTAAACAATATTTAAAGGGACAGTCTACACCTTAGTTATCTTAAAGTCTTAGATTAGATTAAGATGCAAATAGTCTCCTGCACCTTTTCCATATCATGCAGCAGGAATGCTAAAACAGTTATTTTGAAATGAATATTGTTTCTGGCAATTTTGAAATGGCTGCTAAGCTCCACCCACCAATGATATCATAATCTGGGCTGCATATTGCTTCCAATCACAAAAGGCTCACTAGTTGGATTCAACAGACTGTCAATGCTATTTAGCAGAGTGCCTGGGTGCAGCCCAGATCATGATGTCATCGGTGGGTGGAGCTTGGCAGCCATTTCAAAGTAGCCAGCAACAATATTAATTTTAAAATAACTTTTTTACCATTCCGGCTGCATGATATAGAAAGTATGCAGGATGCTATTTGCAGCTTAATCTAAGGTAAGATTTTAAAATGTCTAAGGTGTAGATTGTCCTTTTAAGTTCTCCTGTTTCTTAATGTCTTTTTGTTTATTTCTCTCCCTCCTGATGTGTCTGCACCTAGTGGTGACTCCACTTAGCTGTAAATCAATATTTACAACATTTATCAACATAGAGCTTGTTTCACCCTCCGATGAATCCCCTCCACTGCTGTATATTGTTTTAAAATTGACAATTCTGGGCTCCTACATCTAAATGTGGGGATACCACCTTTAACAAAAATAACTGGTTTTCAAACCTGTCCTCAGCCTCACTAACAGGCCAGATTTTCAGGATTGCCTTGGGTTACAGCAGATAAAATAACCATGTTTACTAATCAGCTGATTATTTCACCTGTGCTCTAGTTCAGATATCCTCAAAATCCAGCCTGTTAGGGAGGCCTAAAAACAGGTTTAAAAACCAGTGCCACAAACCCATCTGTATACTCGTCTCTCGTGGTAACTGTGTTGAATTTATTATTCTTGAAAGAACTAAGATCTTGATGATATTTATTTACCTCTGTGGATAACTTATTAATCCAATCGTTGGTAGTATCTTGAGAGAGTATGTGTAATTGTTCCTTTTTAATATAACTGCATGTAATAGACACTACTATAAAGAAGAATATGCAAAGATACTGATATAAAAATCCAGTATAAAACCGTTTAAAAACTTACTTTGAAGCTCCCCTTTTAGCACTGTTGATGAGGTTAGGCTTGGACACCCACTGACAAGGACTGGGAATATAGAAAAAGGCAGACACTACCCCCCTCCCCCTCTGCTGCATATGAAAAGACTCATTACACAACCAGGAATCTGTAGACAGCAGTATACATCTTCAACTTTTGGGCTTGGTCAGGAGTCTTAAAATCTGCATAATGTTATTTAAATAGAAGCAAAACTATACCTTTTTACAAAAACACTCCCAGATGGGCTGTATAAATAGATCATCTACAAAACATTTATGCAAAGAAAAATCTAGTGTACAATGTCCCTTTAATAATGTTCATAACTCTATTAACTTCCTCAATCCCTAGCAAAATTAATTAGGTCATGTGAACACATTTAAAATACCACACCGCCTACTACAAAACTACTATTTCTTCCTAATTTAGGGATATTCTCAGGGTCATAATAATGCATAGGCCAACAAGGCTGGTGCCTAGGGGGCAGATTTTGGGGGCCGGAACCTGGCCGCTGCACTGAATATATGGCCAGGCAGCAGGCTTTAAAAAAAATTAAATTTTTTTTTGACAGGATAGCCCCAGGTAATAATAGCAAAACACAAGTGGCATAGCAAGGGGGAGTCAGAGGGGGCACTTGCCCTCCGGTGCCAGCCAGAGGGTGCGCTTTCACACTCTATGAGCCGATGGGGTGTTTAAATGGATGACCTCTAAACAGCCCCTGCGCAGTGCGCTCCGAGTCTGCATTCTTCCTTCTTCACAAGTTCACAGTGAAACAGAGAGCTGCCGGGAGGTGACTCCACCCCCCACGCTATTTTGTCCAAGATTTTGAAATTCTCCTGCAATTCACCTTTTAGTGAATAGGCCTGTCTGTGTCTCTCACATGCTCACACTCTCAGAGATATACACTAAAGCACTAAAGGGTGAATTGCAGGAGAATTGCAAAATCTAAACTAAGATACCTGATTTGGATAATGAGCTGAATTGGAGAATTTTTCTGGTTGGTCTATTTTGACCTAGATTTTTAAAGTGCAATTTATATATATATATATATATATATATATATATATATATATATATATATATATATATATATATATATATATATATATATATATATATATATATATATATATATATATATATATATACATACACACACACATGCAAGTCCTGGTGAAAATTTCCTAAAAAAAAGTCACAATACCCTGACCAAAAAATATTGTGGCCTAAAAACAGCCTAAAACCTTGGGTGGGGGGGCAGCAGAATTTTGAGTGCCTAGGGCAGCACAAAACCTAAATACGCTACTGGATATTCTTAACATGAAAACCCCTTGGAATAAAATTTTGTTTGTGGCATTTAGATAGATAGACAGATACCTCCCCTCTCAGCCCCTGCAGGTCAGCTTCATACCTTATTCGTTCTGCATCTTCTTCTGTGTAGATAAATTCTTCAATGTCCCCAAAAGGATCCTCTTTGGGGACATCTGATGTTGCAGTAGAGAAATCCATTATTCTTGTTTGAATATCCCAGTGATACAACAAGTCCTTCAAATCTTATCATCAAAACAACCCTTTTCAGGCTGGTGGGGTACTCACTCCAGAAAATAAAATACAATATCTGTATGGTTGGCACTCTCCTCCATTTTTTTATAACAAAAAAACAACTGCAAAAAGCAGTTTTTAGGGGTTAAAGATTGGTGGGTGTGGGGTGTTAGAAAAAAAAAAACGGTACTGAAAAGTGCCTTTACGTTACGGTCTATGGGGAATATTCCCTGTAAATATATATGTATATGCTTATATACATACAGTATATTTTTAAGTGTTAATATGTGTATGTACACAATCACATATAAACACATACATATATATGTATATAAACACATAGATATATATTTAAATGTTCTGCCCATCGGTGCGCTACTTACCCCCTTGGCTGAACTAGGTTCTCATGCCGTGTCTATGGAAGCACGCTCAAGGTCTGCGCTGTTCCTATAGAAAAACAACTACACTTGGTAACTTACTGTCTCCCTCTGTTCTCCCTAAAACTGACAGGGGACAAAGTTCCTGGCTGACCCATAAAGGCACCTTCAAGTGCCTAAATAAATGTAGGGTGTGTGAATATGTAATACAGTCTGATAGTGTCAGATCTGAAGTTACTGGAGAGGTTTATTCCATACAGTCTTGCCTCAAATGTACCTCCACGTATGTAGTTTATGCCCTGAGTTGCACTAGTTGCCACCTACAATACGTTGGGCTCACGACCACCGAGCTAAAAGTACGTATCCGAAATCACTTGTCCACAATCCAGGCAGGTGTTGCGTCTACCCCCTTGGTGCAGCACTTTGCGAAATACCACCAAAAAAGTGTGGAAACACTTAGGTGGCAGGCCATTGAGAGAGTGTTTTGTCCGCCTAGAGGGGGCAATAGAGACAGACTACTGCAGAAGAGGGAAATGTTCTGGATTTTTAAATTACAAACGCGTGTACCGAAGGGTCTAAATTCGGAATATGATTTGATCAATTTTTGGGAGTAATATCCCTTCCCTCTTCTGCAGTGGTCTGTCTATGCTCTCCTAATAATGTGTTCAGTAAATGCCCATGTTTCAGTTCATATTACAGCATCTTTAAACATCTTTAAGAGCCCCTGGTTCCCTGTATTACACCACATTAGGTTCACCATAAAAGGTCTACCTATAATAAATCCAATACCAACAGCTTTCTGATCTCTATCCTCTTTGTCTGATAAATTTAAACACTTAATTAATTTTTTGGATTTTATATGGAATGTTCTAGATATAAATCTTTGTTCACATTTCTTAGTCACATTAGTCAAGTACAGTCTAGGATAATAATCTAGTTGAGTACAGTTTAGATTATTATTATTATTATTCTTCCCAATTCTTTAGGTTATACCAATAGACGACTAAGAAACATACTTCTTGAATTTTTTTAAAGTGTATACTAGTGAGATTAACCTGTCGATAAATATCGTATAGGAACTATAGAATTATTTATTCTATTTTATTCTACTATGAACTTAAAGGGTTAACATCAACATTATTATTGTAATATTGAATGTTTTATTTACTAAGTTCATCTTAAATCTCTACATTGTATATGAGCAAGTAGTATAGTAATTTATGCAATAACGTCGGTTACCTAGTATTGATTAGATTTAATTCTTAGAAGGGCAATATACACATTCATATATGTATGTAAATTAAAGTTGGTTCCCAAAGGGTTAACCTTTACACAACACGCCTTCAATTTTAAACCAATCAAAGAGTTCCTGTTGCTTTTTAAGAAACACAGGTGCACAGTCCTTTAGCTATGATTACGGCCTGAGGGCCGAAACATGTTAGCGGACACTCGTGTTGTGTACTTGTGATGACCCCTGGAGTGTTTTAATGTTTTCTACAATAAAGATGAAGTTTTATCTATATTGACCGTTGTCTGCAAAATTCTTCCTTTTGCTGAGCACTTTACTGGGCTGCAGTAACGGTCTAAGGACTCTAAGCTCCAAAGTTCACGGAGGCCTTTTTTCAAGTAATACAGATCTCTTCTCCAATTGGTTTACGGAAACTACATGATGTCAGAGGATCGGAACACACCCCCTCCCGCATAGTGGGACGCTCTGCCGAAGACGCCACAGCTGTTTGGATAAGCCAGCTCTAGAGTTTTGATGTCTAAGGGACGCTGAATATACACACCAGACAAGAGGTCAATCGGTGCACCCGTGGGGTGGTGAGTTGAGGCGGTAGTGCCTCCTGGGAACACGGTTTCCCCCTGATTGTTTACCTTATACCTGTGTGTAGTTTAAATATACATAAACCTGCTATGCTCTAGAGCTGTGAAACACTGCATTACTGGGCTGTTACCTGCTGTCTTCTATTAAATGCACAGGGCGTGTGTAGGGGGAACCTCTATTGGATCAGTACTTTTGTTTCATATTGGTTAATGAATACTGTACCCTCCGGAATCAGAACTTTGTTTCAATATTTAAAGGCTTAAACAATTTACTTTGAAACATTTTGGATGTTGCAGTTATTTCTACTTTACTGTTTCTATATGCTTATATACATACAGTATATTTTTAAGTGTTAATATGTGTATGTACACAATCACATATAAACACATACATATATATGTATATAAACACATAGATATATATTTAAATGTTCTGCCCATCGGTGCGCTACTTACCCCCTTGGCTGAACTAGGTTCTCATGCCGTGTCTATGGAAGCACGCTCTTGTGAGTGCAATGTCTCCATGTAATGCAAATGCAAGGTGGTGTTTGCATTGCACCTAACTTGTAATTGTAGCGCATGCATATTTGTGTGTGTTGGTATTATAAAGTGGAGCGCAAATATTGCCCTCGCGAAAGCGATATTTTGCACTCCACTTGTAATCTGGTCTTCAGTTAGCCAATCACAAGAGACAAATGTGTGCAGGCACCAATCAGCAGCCAGCTCCCACTAGTGTAGGATTTGTGAGTATTCTTTTTCAACAAGGGATACCAAGAGAACAAAGCACATTTGAAAATAGAAGTGAATTTTAAACAGTCTCAAAATTACATGCTCTATCTGAATCTATCTGAATCCTGTAAGTTTAATTTTGACTTTCCTATCCCTTTAACTTTTCATAAGTTTTATAAAGGATCTTGCAGAACTGGTGAACCACATAATAACTGCTCAATTTAATAGCAAGCTTTACTGCATCTATCCTTTTGTCCACACTTTCCACTTTATAAATGAAACTTATAAACAATGTAGCTATTTTGCATGCTTGGTAGCGCTTACACACACATTTATTTAATTTAGTGATGCCAGTGTCTGCAGTGTAGCAAAACTGTTGCAATTATAGTAATGTGCGTCTCATACTAGGAGGTTAACAAATGTAATATTTTGTCTCCCTCTAGTGGACTTTAGTAGTGTTTCAGCAACTATATACAATTATTTATACAATTATTTTTCTTTCTCACAGTGACACATAGTTTCACACCTGAAAAGTGAGATTATGATACAACGACATCTCAATTTTCAAAAGGCTTGTGTGATCAAGGGAACCTTTAGGCTTTTCTTAATATTACCAGAGAAGAAAGAAAAGGAGACTGACAGCCCGGTGATCAAAACCTCTCCAGCATGGAGAGAAATCTCACAAAATATTTGGGGGCTTCTTTGAGCTTTATATTGAAATGAAGGTTCTCCCATTCACACCCAGAACCCCGCACAACTAGATAAACAGCTCTGCAACTAAATTTTGCTTTTTAAATATTTTCAAGTATCTCACTGTGCTGACCAGACTTCTTGAGTGAATGTTGGGGTATAACATTTGGCAATCTTATGCACTTTTTTATCACATGTGTGTAGGAGCAAAAGGATCTAATAATTACTCCACATGAATGGGTCTCTTCAAAGGTTTGGAAGTTAAAGCTGGATTCTTAGTTTTGGGCCAGAGTACGAGTAATACCAGCACACGCCTAGCATTTGCATTGCATGGAAGCATTGCACTCATGAGTGTGCGCTTCCATAAGCTCCAATGAGAGCCTCATTCTGATGCCGTCAGAGATAGCACAGAACCTAATTGCAGCAAAGGGGGTTAGTAGCTCAGCGATGGGCAGCAATTGTAAATATATATAAATCACAATGATCATATTTAATTTGAGTAGATGTTTCTTGCTATAGAATTGTCAGGGTTTTTTCCCTGTTGTGTTTGCCATGTGCTGCTGGCAGCCATTTTGCTCACAACTCTTCCTGACTATGGTGCATTGTGGGGGATGCTGCTCAATTCCTGCACTTCCTTTTATGGCCAGACTGGTGTGCATCATCCATGTGAGACAGGATGCAGTCTCAGAATTGTGATGTCATCACTTATTATTTAAAGGGCCTCTGTTCAGTATTTGCCTTTGCGTTGTCTCAGACCTGTTTGTGAGAGTTCCTGTGTATTACCTGGCTGCCTGACGTCCTTCCTGGTTCCTGATCCCTGGCTTGTCACTGACTCTGCTGTTTTCCTTGTTCCTGATTCCGGCTCGTCTGACTATTCGCTTTGGCTCCTGACTCGGCTCGTCTGACTACCAGCTCTGGTTTTGATTCCTGGCTTGTTATTTGACTTGTGGACTTTTGAGTATTTTTTGCTATTAATAAAGGTGTCATTATTTTTGCACTTCTCATATCAGTCTGATTCCTGGCACCCTGACAAGAATAACATAGCCAAAACATTTTGTTTACTACAATTGTTTTTCACTAGCTAAACTAAACCCTCCACTTACCTTATTTGGAGGAGCCAATCTGGGATTGAGTCTGTAGAATCAAGGACAATGTTAGCCACAGTCATTATGTTAGCATACAGTGCATTATTTTGTAGCAGGGTTAGCCTTGATACATCAGCAGGGTGCATTTCCAGCTCTGAGAATTTGATAATCCTCAATTTGTATAGCTAAATTAAATGAAAATGGAACAAAATAAACAATGGAATATATCGCTAATTTGTTTGTTTTGTTTTAACTAAAAAAGGACCATTAAATACAGTATATTTGCTTAGTCAACGGGTGCATAATAAAAAGACAATGCAAGAGCCTTTAGTTTGAATTTCAAATGAATAGTAGATTTTTTCAGACAAAGTTCAAAGTTAGTTAAAAAAAATTCTCCTGTATCATGTGACTGCCATCACCCAATGACAAAATACATATACATATATACTGTGAACTCTTGCACATGCTCAGTAGAAGCTGGTGCCTCAAAATGTGCAAATATAAAACGATTGTGCATATTTTGATAATGGAAATTAACTGGAAAGTTTTTTAAATTGTATGTTCTGTATAAATCATGAAAGTTTAATATTGTTCCTTTAAATATTGGTGCAGTATATTGTATTGTCCCGATGCTATATATGTGGGGCATTTATGTCAGCCCAGAGAAGAAACTACAGTGGCACAAAGACCCAAGTGAGTTGGGGGGGGGGGGGGGGGGGGGGGGACATGGTAGCCAGAGGAAAAAAAATATTTCTATCTCTAGGAGCACTGCAGGGAAATATTGCATTCTCAGTATTTTCATAGTATTTGAACTGTGTTCCAGGATTTGCTTGTCTTCAGTGTACAGGAATTGCAATGATCTGAGATTTTACATAAAGTCTCATAAGTCTATCATAAACATCTTCATCTGATATACGGCTAGATTTGGAGTTTTGTCGGTAACGACCCGAAAAGCTAACGCCGGCTTTTTTCTGGCCGCACCATAAAAATAACTCTGGTATTGAGAGTCCACATAAAGGCTGCGTTAGGCTCCAAAAAAGGAGCGTAGAGCATATTTAACGCAGCTTCAACTCTCGATACCAGAGTTGCTTACGCAAGCGGCCAGCCTCAAAAACGTGCTCGTGCACGATTCCCCCATAGGAAACAATGGGGCTGTTTGAGCTGAAAAAAACCCTAACACCTGCAAAAAAGCCGCGTTTAGCTCCTAACGCAGCCCCATTGTTTGCTATGCGGAAACACTTCCTACGTCTGCACCTAACACTCTAACATGTACCCCGAGTCTAAACACCCCTAAGCTTACACTTATTAACCCCTAATCTGCCGCCCCCGCTATCGCTGACCCCTGCATATTATTATTAACCCCTAATCTGCCGCTCCGTAAACCGCCGCTACTTACATTATCCCTATGTACCCCTAATCTGCTGCCCTAACATCGCCGACCCCTATATTATATTTATTAACCCCTAATCTGCCCCCCACAACGTCGCCTCCACCTGCCTACACTTATTAACCCCTAATCTGCCGAGCGGACCTGAGCGCTACTATAATAAAGTTATTAACCCATAATCCGCCTCACTAACCCTATAATAAATAGTATTAACCCCTAATCTGCCCTCCCTAACATCGCCGACACCTAACTTAAATTATTAACCCCTAATCTGCCGACTGGAGCTCACCGCTATTCTAATAAATGTATTAACCCCTAAAGCTAAGTCTAACCCTAACACTAACACCCCCCTAAATTAAATATAATTTACATCTAACGAAATTAATTATCTCTTATTTTAGGATTAATATTTATTTTACAGGCAACTTTGTAATTATTTTAACCAGGTACAATAGCTATTAAATAGTTAAGAACTATTTAATAGTTACCTAGTTAAAATAATTACAAAATTACCTGTAAAATAAATCCTAACCTAAGTTAGAATTAAACCTAACACTATACATCATTAAATTAATTAAATAAAATACCTACAATTACCTACAATTAAACCTAACACTACACTATCAATAAATAAATTAAATACAATTCCTACAAATAACTACAATGAAATAAACTAACTAAAGTACAAAAAATAAAAAAGAACTAAATTACAAAAAATAAAAAAATATTTACAAACATAAGAAAAATATTACAACAATTTTAAATTAATTACACCTACTCTAAGCCCCCTAATAAAATAACAAAGGCCCCCCCAAAAAAAATGTCCTACCCTATTCTAAATTACTAAAGTTCAAAGCTCTTTTACTTTACCAGCCCTGAACAGGGCCCTTTGCGGGGCATGCCCCAAGAAGTTCAGCTCTTTTGCCTGTAAAAAAAACCATACAATACCCCCCCCAACATTACAACCCACCACCCACATACCCCTAATCTAACCCAAACCCCCCTTAAATAAACCTAACACTAAGCCCCTGAAGATCATCCTACCTTGTCTTCACCTCACCAGGTATCACCGATCCGTCCTGGCTCCAAAATCTTCATCCAACCCAAGGGGGGCTGGCGATCCATCATCCGGTGGCTGAAGAGGTCCAGAAGAGGCTCCAAAGTCTTCATCCTATCCGGGAAGAAGAGGCGATCCGGACCGGCAACCATCTTGATCCAAGCGGCATCTTCTATCTTCATCCGATGACGACCGGCTCCATCCGGAAGACCTCCACCGCGGACCCATCTTCTTCCGGCGACGTCCAACTGAAGAATGACGGTTCCTTTAAGGGACGTCATCCAAGATGGCGTCCCTCGAATTCCGATTGGCTGATAGGATTCTATCAGCCAATCGGAATTAAGGTAGGAATATTCTGATTGGCTGATGGAATCAGCCAATCAGATTCAAGTTCAATCCGATTGGCTGATCCAATCAGCCAATCAGATTGAGCTTGCATTCTATTGGCTGTTCCGATCTTCTTCCCGGATAGGATGAAGACTTTGGAGCCTCTTCTAGACCTCTTCAGCCACCGGATGATGGATCGCCAGCCCCTTGCTTGGGTTGGATGAAGATTTTGGAGCCAGGACGGATCGGTGATACCTGGTGAGGTGAAGACAAGGTAGGATGATCTTCAGGGGCTTAGTGTTAGGTTTATTTAAGGGGGGTTTGGGTTAGATTAGGGGTATGTGGATGGTGGGTTGTAATGTTGGGGGGGGTATTGTATGTTTTTTTTTACAGGCAAAAGAGCTGAACTTCTTGGGGCATGCCCCGCAAAGGGCCCTGTTCAGGGCTGGTAAGGTAAAAGAGCTTTGAACTTTAGTAATTTAGAATAGGGTAGGGCATTTTTTATTTTGGGGGTCTTTGTTATTTTATTAGGGGGCTTAGAGTAGGTGTAATTAGTTTAAAATTGTTGTAATATTTTTCTTATGTTTGTAAATATTTTTTTATTTTTTGTAACTTAGTTCTTTTTTATTTTTTGTACTTTAGTTAGTTTATTTCATTGTAGTTATTTGTAGATATTGTATTTAATTAATGTATTGATAGTGTAGTGTTAGGTTTAATTGTAGGTAATTATAGGTATTTTATTTAATTAATTTAATGATAGTATAGTGTTAGGTTTAATTGTAACTTAGGTTAGGATTTATTTTACAGGTAATTTTGTAATTATTTTAACTAGGTAGCTATTAAATAGTTCTTAACTATTTAATAGCTATTGTACCTGGTTAAAATAATTACAAAGTTGCCTGTAAAATAAATATTAATCCTAAAATATCTACAATGTAATTATAATTTATATTGTAGCTATATTAGGATTTATTTTACAGGTAAGTATTTAGCTTTAAATAGGAATAATTTATTTAATAAGAGTTAATTTATTTCGTTAGATTAAAATTATATTTAATTTAGGGGGGTGTTAGTGTTAGGGTTAGACTTAGCTTTAGGGGTTAATACATTTATTAGAATAGCGGTGAGCTCCGGTCGGCAGATTAGGGGTTAATAATTGAAGTTAGGTGTCGGCGATGTTAGGGAGGGCAGATTAGGGGTTAATAGTATTTATTATAAGGTTAGTGAGGCGGATTAGGGGTTAATAACTTTATTATAGTAGCGGTGCGGTCCGCTCGACAGATTAGGGGTTAAAAAGTGTAGGCAGGTGGAGGCGACGTTGAGGGGGGCAGATTAGGGGTTAATAAATATAATATAGGGGTCGGCGGTGTTAGGGGCAGCAGATTAGGGGTACATAGCTATAATGTAGGTGGCGGCGCTTTGCGGTCGGCAGATTAGGGGTTAATTATTGTAGGTAGCTAGCGGCGACATTGTGGGGGGCAGATTAGGGGTTAATAAATATAATACAGGGGTCGGCGGTGTTAGGGGCAGCAGATTAGGGGTACATAAGTATAACGTAGGTGGCGGTCGGCAGATTAGGGGTTAAAAAATTTAATCGAGTGGCGGCGATGTGGGGGGGCCTCGGTTTAGGGGTACATAGGTAGTTTATGGGTGTTAGTGTACTTTAGAGTACAGTAGTTAAGAGCTTTATGAACCGGCGTTAGCCCAAAAAGCTCTTAACTATTGACTTTTTTCTGCGGCTGGAGTTTTGTTGTTAGATTTCTAACGCTCACTTCAGACACGACTCTAAATACCGGAGTTAGAAAGATCCCATTGAAAAGATAGGATACGCAATTGACGTAAGGGGATCTGCGGTATGGAAAAGTCGCGGCTGAAAAGTGAGCGTTAGACCCTTTTTTGAGTGACTCCAAATACCGGAGTTAGCCTAAAACCAGCGTTAGGAGCCTCTAACGCTGGTTTTCACGGCTAACGCCAAACTCCAAATCTAGCCGATAGTTTTTAGAAATAATATTGGAGGTTTAAATATATGAACACCATGTCATAAACATATTATTTATCATTGTAATAGAACATATTCTATTTTTTAAATTATTCTGGAAAAAAAAGGCTTCGGGAAAAAAACAGAAAAAACTTTTCACCCCTCAAATTTTTCATTTTTCTCAGGGCCTTCCAATCTCTAACTCAAAATCATTATAAAGAGCAGCATGTTTCTTATTACTATTGTTTACTCCTGAGTCACAGTTGAGGGGCCCCAAAAAAATGTTGCACCAGGGCCCACTGTTGAGTGGGTCTGCTACTGGGTCAGCCTAATAGGCTAAATAAAGCTTAGGGTTTGCAAAAGATTTGTAATGTGTTTGAATGAGAAAACCCTGCAATAACCCTTTAGATCAGATATCCTCAAACTTGGTCCTCCAGATGTCTTGGAACTACATTTCCCATGATGCTTAGCCAGCATATCAGCTGGCTGAACATCATGGGAAATGTAGTTCCAAAACCTCTGGAGGGTCCAAGTTTGAGGATGTCTGCTTTAGATAAACATTATACAGTAGTTCCCATGGATTAGGATCCAGGCTCTCTTTGAGTAAATGCACATTGTGCGGTTATCATAATAAATTGGTGAAGGTGGTGAGTGTAATAATAGCTGACTCTTTATGGAAGATCTATGTAGGATGAGTTATTGGTGATTTTTTTGTTATATTTTTGTGCTGAGTTGACAGCATTCAGGTACATGCATTGTCAAATTGACATATCATTACTATCTGAATCTGTTTTCAAATTCAACTATTATATGAATTAGATTAGATTCTACAGCAATTCTACGGCAATTCTATGACATGGTATCTTCCAACTCTGATGTGCTCACCAATGTTTTATTGATTTTATTATAAATCCATTATCCCTTCATGTCTAGTGGGGTGCTTGATCCCTCCTGGCGTCCAGTTACGAGAAAAATATGAGGTAAATACCAACTAAAATATTTGTGTGTGGGGGAGGGGGGTACAGGGTCAGCAGTTTTCCCAGTGCCTAGAGCAGTATAAATGCTATATATACCACTGGACTAAATATACAATATCTAAATTATTGAGGGTTGAAGAATTTTCAATCTGTATATCGGTTGTATTATCGCATGAGGTAACGTCTAATATATTACAGCTTTGCGTATAGGTTATGTGGGCTTTCTTTGTGTCAAGCATGAATGTGTCCTGTTGTAATTATCAGAGCTGAGCATAGAGATAAATATAAGGAGAAATCACAGGCTCCGTTATGGTGTCAAGAAGGCTTGTAGAAGGCACAACATCAGGGCCCTCTACGCATTAGGGGGCCCTGAGCAAGACAAATTTATGGGGCCTCTCAGTCCACCCACTTATTTCCCTCCCGTACATGCCCAGCCCCCTGTCTCAACATTCAGTGTGTCCTATATAGGAAATTACACTAAATATTAGACCTACTGATACCACAAACACATCTGCAGCATGGCAATTAATGCAGGTGTGCAAACTTGTGAATCCATTGCCTACAGAAGCTGTCACTCCACATAAAGCCCACCCAACCCCAAACTGAAATTGGAACTGATCAGTCCGGAGACTAAACAGAAAGCTAAGATGGAATACAAAGGCTTGCAGAGAAACAGCTGTACAACAGAGGATCATCCAAGTACAATAAGTATAATTATCAGAGCTAGTACAGTTTTGGGATCTGTCTCTCCTTGCCATATTTTTGTTCAAAAGTACACAGTCACACCCACTGTTCCTCAGCTGTTTGATATTAAATTCTTAAAAGTTATAATGGCAAAATATAGGTAGACTAACAAAAAAGAAACAAGGGCCTCACAGAAATTTAAAGGGGATTTCCTTATGGGATTTTATAAGTCTTCAAGGAAGCAAAAGTTTGCCTGATATGTTGGAATTTAATTAGTTTTTTCGTTGAAAGGGACACAGCTACAGAGCAGCAACGTATTACTGGGAGTTAGCTTGTGATTGGTTGCTACACACATATGCCTCTTGTCATTAGCTCACCAGATGTGATCAGCTAAGCCCCATTAGTACATTGCTGATCTGAAGCTGAAATTGTATAATCCTTCTGCAGCAGAGTGGGATTTGAGCTATATGGTTAAAGGCAAAAAACTCAAGTTAAAAAAAAAACAAAAACAAAAAAAACAAACAAGTGCAAACGGACAAGAAATGCTGCAAAAACAGGAAAAAAATAGTTTCCCAAGGCTGTAATATTTGAAAAATCTATAAATCCTGCAAAAAGCTTCTAGAAAATTATTTCCTGGTTAATTAGAATTAGACATGTGCACAGACTATTTTTTCTTTCTTTTCATTTTGTCAGATATTTGTCCATAGGTTTCTTGAGAATTATTTTATTTAAAAAAAATCCATTCACCCACTATTTTCCAATCTGTTCACCCACTATTTCCTATGGGCAGTAAAAGAGCATCTGGAAAGTTGCTTAAACTAAAATAAAGTTAAATTAGTAGGTAGTACAGCTTCTACAAACCATCAGCACCAAAAAATGTATTTTATCTTTTTTTAGAGATATTTTTTTATGGGGTCAGGATTGGCCAAAAATCTTACAAGGGCATTGCTGGATTGTTATTGACAGTGTAAATTTGAAGCCTTTGCTACCTGCCGAGAAGCCCTTCTCATCTATGTATCAACAATTAAGTTTGTCACATATATTCATCTGTTTGTTGACTCATTAAAGTGACCTCCTGTTTATCGTATTTCTTATGAATGCAATAAATAGCAAAAGTTATTTAATTTCAGTATCATTAGTAAATAAATTAACGTCTATGAATAGCATTATGGAACTGTGCCAATGCAAGCTATAGGGGATATTATTGTGCAACAAATATTAAAAGCTTGTGATAAGTAAATCTTTATAGGGTTTTAAAATGTACTGGAACTGCTTTACATTTGAAAAGCATGAGACATTATATAGGAATTCTGATGGACTAGAATTAGGGCCAAGGTTCGCTTTGAGTCTAGCTGAGAGCTTTGCAGGGGAACAGTGGTAGTTTGCAGTTAGAGGTGCTGTTAGCTTTACAGTTCTGTATTTCTTCTATAGCTGACATTTAGCAGTCTGGTTTCCTAGGAGAGAAAGCTCTATTGTTAACAGAGGCAGTATTGTTGTCAGGCTGATTGTCCGGACTGTTTACAACAACATATAGCAACAATGCCATAACCACAAGTAATGTACGAGAACCTTCCCAGGAGCGATTCCATGTGGATTTAGTGTTGGAAATATGCTTTCTGGAGATACCATGAGAGAGCTGCACCAACATTCATTAGAGAACGGTAGGATAGGATCACATTAACACAATATTTAGTAGCTGTAGAGACATCTTATATAAATACTGTATCTGTGTTCTATAAACATTACTGTTCTATACACATTTGAAGGGACATTAAACTCTAGATATATAATGCATGTAATATATATATATTGTTGGCAGAGTTTGTATTGTTTTGTATTATTGAAAAAAATAAACTGGGTATGTTTTGTTTTTTTAATTCATGTGCTGTGGTCAGTTAGTGACAGATATAAATAAGTTCTGGCTCCTGCAGGGTACATTTGAGTCTCTCTAGGGGCCATGATAAAAACACAATTTTCAGTTTTAAAGGAAAAGCAAGCAAGCTAAACAATAAAAGCATATTACAAAGCGTGTGTACTATGTATAGTTAATCTGGGTTACATCACAAGTAGATCACAGTCGATAGTGCTGGATGATATTTTGCATCACCTTGTGCAAAGAATAACACACAAGCTGACAAGTGGTTGGTTAAATATTTTAACCATAGCATCTTAACGCGGCCAAAACCTTTTTAGCTTGCCCTATACTTTTATTGTATAGCACAGGGAACCCTATTATAGCGCTCATTGCGCTTATATTACAGGTGGTGAATTAAGTGTTGCACTTGAGCGCAGTCCAAACTACCACTTTAAAATAAAGCTCTTTTTAAAATGTGAAGTAAACCATTGTTATTAAAGGGACATGAAACCCAAAAATGTATTTCACGATTCAGACAGATCATACCATTTTAAATAACTTTCCAATTTACTTATATTATCTAATTTGCTTCATTCTCTTGCTATCCTTTGTTAAAGAAGCAGTAATGCACTACTGGGAGCTAGCTGAAAGCCAATGACAAGAGGCATACAGCCACCAATCAGTAGCTTCTGAGTCTACCTAGGTATACTTCTCAACAAAAGATACAAAGAGAACAAAACACATTAAATAATAGAAATAGTTTCAATTGCATGCTCTATCTGAATCAAAGAAAAAAAAAATGGGTTTCATGTCCCTTTAATAGAAAAGCACCGAACTGCACGAAGACTTTCTCTGGATGTGCACCACTGTTGTAGCTCATTATCTGCTTAGTGCACATTTGGCTTAGCAATTAAATTAAACTTTCATGATTCAGATAGGACATGTAATTTTAAACAACTTTCTAATTTACTTTTTTCATCAAATTTGCTCTCTCTTGTTATTCTTAGTTAAAAGCTAAACCTATGTAGGCTCATATGCTAATTTCTAAGCCCTTGAAGGCTGCCTCTTATCTGAATGCATTTGACAGGTTTTCACTGCTAGAGGGCGTTAGTTTATGTTTCATATAAATAAAATTGTGCTTATGCACGGGGAGTTATTTAAGTCAGCAATAATTGCCTGAACTGCAAGTCTGTCAAAAGATCTGAGATAAGGGGGCAGTCTGCAGAAGCTTAGATACAAGGTAATCACAGAGGTAAAAAGTGTATTAATATAACTGTGTAGGTTAAGCAAAACTGGGGAATGGTAAATAACGGGAATATCTATCTTTTTAAACGATAACATTCTTGGTGTTTACTATCCCTTTAAGCGATGTCCAATATGAATTTTACTGCAACCACCTGCGTGAGGGATTTAGCACATGCGTGCTGTACGACATACGTAATGATTTTATGATGCGGCACCGCCCATTTGCACATTTTGTAATATGGTATTTATATGATGCAGCTATAGGGCTATGTTGAATTTTTACTCTTTGATCCATTACTATTTTTTACCTGGTCTTTTTTCTTTCTTTATTATAAGACAATTATTAGCATAATACTGACCATGTTTTTATGGGTTTTTTTTTTTTTTTTTAAATTGATTTAAAATATTCCAGAGCTCATTGTTCATTCCAGTTTTATTAAAACCTTTAACATGATGTCTTTTGCATAGATTTTTAATTTGCTGATTCAGTTCCCTGGAACCACAAAAAAAACAAAAAAGCAAACAAAACAAAAACATGCAGCCTTGCTAAAAATATTGTCAACCAAAGCATTTTATTAAAAAAAATCAAGAGTAGCCGCTTCAGCTGTTTGGAAGCATTAGCTTTAATACGGCTGCCATTGCACTGTAAGGGGTGCATTTCAGCATTTGTATACAGGTAAAATATGTCTTCCTCTGCCCTTCACATTTATAAACCTTAGATGTTTGTAATTACTGTTTGCTTATTTTATTACATTTTAACATTTGTGTTTCCCTGCATTTTAATGTCTTGTTTAGAAGCCTTATTTCTATTCAGTATGGAAGTCTTATAGAACTGACACAAAAACTTGGCATAGTAAACTTTTAAAAGTGGCAATTGTTAGCCATAAGATTCTTTTCGACCTGAAAGTACATTTTTCCACAAAAAAGAGCAACACCATAACAAGAGACAATTAAAGGGACAGTCTAATCAACATTAAACAAGATTCCGTTAGGGCATGCAACATTATAACAACTTTCCAATTTCATTTTATCATCAAATTTGCTTTGTTCTCTTGGTATTCTTTGTTGAAAGATAAATTTAGGCAGGCTCATATGCTACTTTCTAAGCCCTTGAAGGTTACCTCTTATCTGAGTGCATTTTGACAGTTTTTCACAGTTAGACATTGCTAGTCTGCAGAGGCTTAGATACAAGGTAATTACAGAGGTAAAAAGTGTATTAATATAATCGTGTTGGTTATGTAAAACTAGGGAATGGGTAATAAAGGGATTTTCTATCTTTTTAAACAATAACTATTCTGAAGCAGACTGTCCCTTTAGCTACTGTTGAAGGATAGTAAGTCCAAGTGTTATTTGCAGTAAGGTTGGTTGACTTACGGAATAGATTTCCATAAGAGGTGCTAAAGGCAAACACTGTGGGGGACTTCAATCATAAGCATAAGGTTATCCTACACTTTCCAGGAATTATCAGATTTGATTGGCCTTTGATATCTGCCATCAAAATCTTTTAGGGAACTTTTGTGAACGGATGTCTCATAATTTCACGTTCTTATGCTACAATATAGATACTTATACAGGGAGTGCAGAATTATTAGGCAAATTAGTATTTTGACCACATCATCCTCTTTATGCATGTTGTCTTACTCCAAGCTGTATAGGCTCGAAAGCCTACTACCAATTAAGCATATTAGGTGATGTGCATCTCTGTAATGAGAAGGGGTGTGGTCTAATGACATCAACACCCTATATCAGGTGTGCATAATTATTAGGCAACTTCCTTTCCTTTGGCAAAATGGGTCAAAAGAAGGACTTGACAGGCTCAGAAAAGTCAAAAATAGTGAGATATCTTGCAGAGGGATGCAGCACTCTTAAAATTGCAAAGCTTCTGAAGCGTGATCATCGAACAATCAAGCGTTTCATTCAAAATAGTCAACAGGGTCGCAAGAAGCGTGTGGAAAAACCAAGGCGCAAAATAACTGCCCATGAACTGAGAAAAGTCAAGCGTGCAGCTGCCAAGATGCCACTTGCCACTAGTTTGGCCATATTTCAGCGCTGCAACATCACTGGAGTGCCCAAAAGCACAAGGTGTGCAATACTCAGAGACATGGCCAAGGTAAGAAAGGCTGAAAGACGACCACCACTGAACAAGACACACAAGCTGAAACGTCAAGACTGGGCCAAGAAATATCTCAAGACTGATTTTTCTAAGGTTTTATGGACTGATGAAATGAGAGTGAGTCTTGATGGGCCAGATGGATAGGCCCGTAGCTGGATTGGTAAAGGGCAGAGAGCTCCAGTCCGACTCAGACGCCAGCAAGGTGGAGGTGGAGTACTGGTTTGGGCTGGTATCAACAAAGATGAGCTTGTGGGGCCTTTTCGGGTTGAGGATGGAGTCAAGCTCAACTCCCAGTCCTACTGCCAGTTTCTGGAAGACACCTTCTTCAAGCAGTGGTACAGGAAGAAGTCTGCATCCTTCAAGAAAAACATGATTTTCATGCAGGACAATGCTCCATCACACGCGTCCAAGTACTCCACAGCGTGGCTGGCAAGAAAGGGTATAAAAGAAGAAAATCTAATGACATGGCCTCCTTGTTCACCTGATCTGAACCCCATTGAGAACCTGTGGTCCATCATCAAATGTGAGATTTACAAGGAGGGAATCAGGGAAAACAGTACACCTCTCTGAACAGTGTCTGGGAGGCTGTGGTTGCTGCTGCACGCAATGTTGATGGTGAACAGATCAAAACACTGACAGAATCCATGGATGGCAGGCTTTTGAGTGTCCTTGCAAAGAAAGGTGGCTATATTGGTCACTGATTTGTTTTTGTTTTGTTTTTGAATGTCAGAAATGTATATTTGTAAATGTTGAGATGTTATATTGGTTTCACTGGTAAAAATAAATAATTGAAATGGGTATATATTTGTTTTTTGTTAAGTTGCCTAATAATTATGCACAGTAATAGTCACCTGCACACACAGATATCCCCCTAAAATAGCTATAACTAAAAACAAACTAAAAACTACTTCCAAAACTATTCAGCTTTGATATTAATGAGTTTTTTGGGTTCATTGAGAACATGGTTGTTGTTCAATAATAAAATTAATCCTCAAAAATACAACTTGCCTAATAATTCTGCACTCCCTGTAGATACTATTTTATATATATATATATATATATATATATATATATATATATATATATATATATATATATATATATATATATATATATATATATACAGTATATATATATATACATATATATATATATATATATATATATATATATATATATATATACATATACAGTATCTCACAAAAGTGAGTACACCCCTCACATTTTTGTAAAAATTTTATTATATCTTTTTGTGTGAGAACACTGAAGAAATTACACTTTGCTACAATGTAAAGTAGTGAGTGTACAATCTGTACAACAGTGTAAATTTGCTGTCCCCTCAAAATAACTCAACACACAGCCAATAATGTCTAAAAAATTGGCAACAAAAGTGAGTACACCCCTAAGGGAAAATGTCCAAATTGAGCCCAATTAGCCATTTTCCCTCTCAGTGTCACGTGACTCGTTAGTGTTACATACAGGGGTGTCCAAACTTTGCTCTCCAGAGGTTTTGGAACTACATTTCCCATGATGCTCAGCCATGATGCTCAGCCAGCATTTTATCTAGCTGAGCATCATGGGAAATGTAGTTCCAAAACCTCTGGAGAGCAAAGTTTGGACACCCCTGTTTACAAGGTCTCAGGTGTGAATGGGGAGCAGATGTGTTAAATTTGGTGTTATCGCTCTCACACTCTCTCCTACTGGTCACTGGAAGTTCAACATGGCACCTTATGGCAAAGAACTCTCTGAGGATCTGAAAAAAAGAATTGTTGCTCTACATAAAAATCGCCTAGGCTATAAAAAGATCGCCAAGATCCTGAAACTGAGCTGCAGCACGGTGGGCAAGACCATACAGCGGTTTCACAGGACAGGTTCCACTCAGAACAGGTCTCACCATGGTCGACCAAAGAAGTTGAGTACACGTGCTCAGCGTCACATCCAGAGGTTGTCTTTGGGAAATAGATGTATGAGTGCTGCCAGCATTGCTGCAGAGGTTGAAGTGGTGGTGGGTCAGCCTGTCAGTACTCAGACCATACACCTCACACTGCATCAAATTGGTCTGCATGGCTGTCATCCCAGAAGGAATCCTCTTCTAAAGATGATGCACAAGAAAGCCCGCAAACAGTTTGCTGAAGACAAGCAGACTAAGGACATGGATTACTGAAACCATTTCCTGTGGTCCGATGAGACCAAGATATATTTATTTATTCAGATGGTGTCAAGCATGTGTTGCGGCAACCAGGTGAGAAGTACAAAGACAAGTGTGTCTTTGTACAGTCAAACATGGTGGTGGGAGTGTCATGGTCTGGGCCTGCATGAGTGCTGCCGGCACTGGGGAGCTACAGTTCATTGAGGGAACCTTGAATGCCAACATGTACTGTGACATACTGAAGTGGAGTCTGGGCCGCAGGGCAGTATTCCAACATGATAACGACCCCAAACACACCTCCAAGATAACCACTGCCTTGCTAAAGAAGCTCAGGGTAAAGGTGATGGACTGGCCAAGCATCTCTCCAGGCCTAAACCTTATTGAACATCTGTGGGGCATCCTCAAACGGAAGGTGGGGGAGCTCAAAGTCTCCAACATCCACTATCTCCGTGATGTCATCATGGAGGTGTGGAAGAGGACTCCAGTGGCAACCTTTGAAGCTCTGGTAACCTGCATGTCAAAGAGGGTTAAGGCAGTGCTGGAAAATAATGGGGGCCACACAAAGTATTGACACTTTGGGCCCAATTTGAACATTTCCACTTAGGGGTGTACTCACTTTTTTTGCCAAAGGTTTAGACATTAATGGCCGTGTATTGAGTTATTTTGAGGGGACAGCAAATTTACACTGTTATACAGGCTGTACACTCACTACTTTACATTGTAGCAAAGTGTTATTTATTCAGTGTTGTTACATGAAAAGATATAATAAAATATTTGCAAAAATGTAAGGGGTGTACTGACTTTTGTGAGATACTGTATATATATATATATATATATATATATATGTGTATATATCTATATATATATCTATATACACAGTATATATATATATATATATATATATATATATATATATATATATATATATATATATATATATATATATATATATATATATATATATATATATATATATATATATATATATATATATCATAATCTTGCATATGGCAGATACAGGCTGCAGTTATAATTCTTACAATTAACTTTCTGTTTACCAATCAGAATGTTTCCCCCTACAAAAGCTAAATGAACAAAATGCTAAGTATTCATACTTAATGTCATTTTTATATATAAAGAGAATAAAAAAATAGAACAAAAGTTCATAAATAAGGGATCAATGAAGAAAGATGTAGTACTGCAAAACTGCAAAAACACACAATCCTTAAAGAAACAGTACACCTAAAAAATGTAAATGCTTTAAAAGTATGGGCTCCAGTCCTTTTAAAAAGCTCACCACATGCTATTTTTACACTTGTCTGGTGCTCCTTGCTGTCTTACTTCAAAAGGCGGGCACTAAAGTCAATCATCTGCTATATCGCGGATATCATTGTTATTCTGAAGGTTATCATTTTAATTATATCGTATTCTGGGGAACAATCTCACAAAAGCGCATTCCTTATAAAAATCTGGTCATGAAGATGCAATCTCTTGAGAACATCTTCTTTGCAGATACAATATTTCAATAGAGCAGTTTCAGGCTTTACAGTTTTAGTAATGTTAAAATACAGTATAAGAAGATGTCACAAGTCCTTGTTATAGACACCCGTAGCCCTGTTCTTGTTTTCTGATGTAGATCACACCAGACCAGAAAATGGTGCTTTTACAATTAATAAATGTAAGTATTGAAAAACTCAATATTTTTAAAATATTTTAAAGGACAATAGTCATTGAGCAAACATGCCCAGTATAACCATCATGCCTATATACAGTTGGCATTCAGATGGTTTAGCAGTGATCAGGATGGAAACATATTGCAATAGGTTCCTTTTGAACTTACAATTGCCTGCCTGTACTAATCACGATAGTCCGGTTATGACTTAAGGCTGTGACACACTGCAAGCGATGCGGCGCGAGGCAAAGCAGCTGCTTCGCTCCGCGTCGCATCGCTTCTGAAGTTCAAATATTTCATCTCTAAGCGCTTAGCTACGCGACCTGACACAGCAAAGTGCTCAGAGATGAAAAGGCAAGACACACTGAGCGCGCACAGCTGCATCTACACGCTGTGCGTCGCTCTGCTTGCAGTGTGTCACAGCCTTAAGAAGCAAACTAACAGAAGGTAATAGAAAGTAATTGCTCCAAGCCATGTCTAGCTGTTGAGGTCCTGATCTTACTTTTCCTGAAGATCCCCTTAGCTGTACAGGATAACACTTAACCTATATATATATATATATATATATATATATATATATATATATATATATATATATATATATATATATATATATATATATATATATATATATATATATATATATATATATATATATATTGTGAGTCATCAAAATCTGAGGGACTGTCATGGAACACTCTTTGGGTAGGGGGTACATGGGATTAAGGATACCCAGAGACTGCATGGAAATGTGGAATTTTATATGCTGGACACCCCATGTACTTTCATAACTGTCTTGTGTCCATGTCACCCTGTATCCATAAATACAGGATGGGTACAGGGTGTGAGTGCCCCTTGTGGGAGCAATTGTGACTCTATAAACCAAGTGAGCATAAAAGACTTAATAGTTAATAAGAGCTGTTTTTATATTTCTTATAAGAGGTGTTTTATTTACGTTTCAGATCTGATTGTGTCTCAGGAGTCTGTCTGGGTAAACTGATTGTGTTCCTGTGTGATTATGTTAACTAGACTGCCCAAAATCAGATTGTCTAAGTAAACTTTCTTACCCAGTTAATTAACTTAATATGTTAATCTGTTTTACCTGTGAATAGACAATTGTTAGAGGTTTGATGTATTGTTCATATGTTTGATTTACTGTTTAACCAATTCCCTCTGTATGCTGAAGCTCTGTGACTCTGGAATGCCAGGGTGTATAAATCTGTGTGCTGCTTTTAAATAAAGTGTTCATTTTGTGTTCAGACTCCTGAGTGTTGCCTCAGTTCTGTTCAGCTTTATAACTTTAGACTGCGGTCAAAGGGAGATACCAGGAGCTATTGCTCTGGATAAAGGGATGTCCAGGACAAGGGAAGTGTTCTGATGGAGGTACTCATTCTGGGTACCAGGTGGTCCGTCACAATATATATATGTAAATTAACCTATACTTATGTAAATGTGTGCCTTGACCACTACAGACTGACTGTACAATAGTGAACATTAGAGCTTTAATGAATCAATATCATATATGCAAACACACCTCCAGTGGCCATTACAGAGTGTCCTGCATGTGTGCAATACAATAGAATGATTGCAAATAGTCTTGGAATACTTGTAAGGATGTCCAAAAGGCCATTTCAAGGCTTTATCATGTGCCTTGAGTTGTTGAATTTGAAAAAAAGTGTTGAAAAGTCTCTTGAAAATGGATGTGATTGACAAGAACTTTTTGGATCCAAATTAAAAATATGGATTTTTTTCTGGGAGTCAAAAATGCAATTGCAGGAAATAACCAGAAACACCCTATTGTGATTGTGTGAAAAATGAATATTGGCCTTAATGGCCAGAGATAGACTGTGACCAACCCTAATGTTCTCTCAACACAAACATATTCCTGGGTCTAGATTGGTTGGGGGAAAGGGTGCAGCATGGTGAGTGATAAACTGGGACTTGGGAAGCTACAATGCAATGGATCACATCTTTTTTGTGTGTGTTTTAAGCAGATACATTGCACCTAAACATAGTTGAACAACTAGTTTTAGGAGTTGCTGTTAATGGAAATATTTTGGTTTCATACAGAAAGAGGAGCAATCTGCAAGGAACGAACAATAGCTCAGTGGCTTGTTCTATGGCCCAGTTACCACATGGGAGTAGCTTCTTTTAGCCCAGTTGTATTATAGTTTGTCACAAAAGATAGGCCTATATATTATTGTTGCTAATGTTATAGCAGCTCACAAACAAAAAACAACTCAGATTCTGAATGTGATGTCTGGTCCAGTACTGCTGAAACTTTATAGCTATCAATAGCACATTACATGGAATCTAGCCCAAAGAATGTTCCTTTAATTCTGTGTGCTATATACTTAACTTAAAGGGACACTCAAGTCATAATTAAACTTTCACAATTAAGATAAAGCATGCAATTTTAAACAACTTTCCAATTTGCTTGCATTAACGAAATGTGCAGTCTTTTAATATTTACACTTTTTGAGTCACCAGTTCCTACTAAGCATGTGCAAGAATTCACAGTATATACGTATATGCATTTGTGATTGGCTGATGGCTGTCACATGATACAGGAGGAGTGGAAATAGACAGAACTTTTACATTTTTCAGATAAAAAAATCTACTACTCATATGAAGTTCAGACTAAGTGCTTTTGCATTGTCTTGTTATCATACATTTGTTGATTATGCAAATCTACTGTATTTACTGGTTCTTTAAGCTCTAAAAATGTGTGTCATGCCTATGAAAGAGTGTTTGTATTGGTTATACTATAGGAATATAACAAAAAACACAGTTGTTTAACAGCTCTACAAATATGTTACCTCAGCAATATTTTTATATTTAAAGGTACAGTATACTCTACAATATTTTTATGTTTAAAGGGACGGTATACTCTGAAAGTTTAATTCATCACTTTTTCAATAACTTTGTTTAACTATTTATTCGATCCCCTTGTCACTGTCCGCCTACAGGCCCGCCGCATTTTTTTTAAGATTCTCAAGAATATCTGTCGCGCTATGTAGAAGATTAGTGAACGCACGCACAATTACATCATTAACTCCTGGTTTCCTCTTTACACAGGTATGCGCATGCTCAACATCCGACGTTGACGAGAAGGGATCAATGCTCAAATAAAATAGAGCTACAATACTGATGCATACGCTATAGTAATTTCATACAAAGCCGCTTTGTAGAGACATAAGCGTGAGCGAGCTTCAGTGGGAGGGAATCTGGGCGTTACATAATTAGCATGTGGGAAGAACAGATTTGGTCTATGCCATCCATATAAGAGATGTCATCGAGGGGTTGGAGAACGAACGGCCATTGACGGTTAAACTGAAATAAGTAAGATTAAATAAAACATCTAAATAAGAATATTTCTTTAAAATAAATAATGCGGTTCAAATGTAATGGTAAAGGGGAACATTGCGTAAGATTTTAGATACTGTGAATTTACTGACCCTTTAATATTAATAGGGTTAGTAGTGTTATTATAGATGGTGTTGTGCATCACACTAATGTTATCAGAGTCACAGTACACTGTTATTTACTTACTGAACAGAAGACTATTTTATTACAGTGAGTACTGATGATCACAGCGCTCTGTCCTACCATGGCTGTGCCTCAAGACAATTACAGGACTGGTACTATAATCCTACTGATGAGGCTGGGACTGGAATCTGCTTACCCCTCATCCAGAGCACCTTGCCTGCCTATCCCAAGTAAGTTTAAATAAACAAATGTACGTTTATTCACTTTTATGTAACCATGGGTAGATATTATCAATGAGACTTATTTACACCCTGCCTATAAATACTCAAACCCTGTGCAGAATCATTAAAACCCACTTAGCGCCACCCTAGACTTCTTAAAGGGATACTAAACCCAATTGTTTTCTTTCATGATTCAGATAAAGCATGCAATTTTAAGCAACTTTCTAATATACTCCTATTATCAATTTTTCTTAATTTTCTTGCTATCTTTATTTGAAAAAGCAGGCATTTAAGCTTAGGAGCTGGCCCATTTTTTGGTTCAGCACCTGGGTAGTGCTTGCTGATTGGTGGCTACATTTAGCCATATAGCCACCAATCAGCAAGCACTACCCAGGTGCTCAACTAAAAATGGGCCGGCTCTTAAGTTTAGATTCCTGCTTTTTAAAATAAAGATTGAAAGAGAACAAAGAAAAATTGATAATATGAATAAATTAGAAAGTTGCTTAAAATTGCATGCTCTATCTGAATCATGAAAGAAAAACATTTGGGTTGATTGTCCCTTTAAAGGATCATGGAACCCCAAATTTTTATTTATTGATTTAGATAGAGCATACAATTTTAAACAATTTTCCAGTTTACTTGTATTATCAAATTTCCTTTGGTTTCTTGGTATCCTTTATTGAAGGAGCAGGAATTTCACTACTTGGGAGCTAGATGATCACATTGGGTGGGACAATAACAAGAAGCATGTATGTGCAGCCACTAATCACGAGCTAGCACCCAGTAGTGCAGTGCTGCTGCTGAACCTACCTAGGTATGCTTTTCAACAAAGGTTTAAAAAAACAAAACAAAGCAAATTAGATAATAGAAGTAAATTTGAAAGTTATTTAAAATGGTATGTTCTATCTGAATCATGGAAGTTTAAATTTGACTTCACTCTCCCTTTAAACTCTACCCTCATATGTCTGCTCCCAGGTTACATTATCAATGCTATTGTTGGGAGGAATGTAAAATGCATGTAGTCTGATTGCTTCTTCTCGTACATAAACATTTTTTATCTCAGTGTTTAATAAATACATATTTTCATATGTCTCTAATAGATACCAACTGACTTCATACTTTGCAATATTTTGAGGACAGATAGTTTTCCTCAATCAACATTTTCCCTCTCTCTGTTCGAAAACATTAGCAGCTTTACCATACTAGACTATTTTTGAAATCCTAGTATTTTGAAAAGTAGGAAGTGTTTGTATCTGGTGATATTTTTTCATCCAATATGGCGGTGCTTTGCCCATGTGGAAAACCAGTGTTATTTTTAAAAACATTTGGGCTACTTGGTAATAAGTAGAAAAGGGTTGTCTGGGTTTTATCGAGTCCTTTTAGCTGTAAAATCTGATAAGTGAAACATGGTCTATAAATTTGTTAAGTATCAGCAATTCAGGCTTTCATCAGAAAAACAGGATTGGATTGGTGGGTTGTTTGGCATTTTGACATTTGGAAACTGCAGTGTTGTGGTCTTTACCCATGTGTTTAACTTTTAATAAATTAGAACATTTTTTTTTGCTTTTTCTTCAGTTGTGATCTGGATTGGAAACCCACAGCAAGATGGTTACCTTCCCCTCAATACTCTGATGCTCCATTTCCTCATATTAAAGATATCAAATTTCCTGATAGAATACGACTTCTCCGCTCATGCCCCAGTAAGTAAAAATAATACATTAGTTTTGTTGAAAGTTAAAACTTAACGGGACATAAAACATTTTTTTTACATATGCATACTCCATAATAGCGATTTAACATTTCATTGCAAAAGGTCTGCAGAAAAATAAAGGTTTTAAAAGCATTAATTTGTTAGAGTATGTAATTTTATCACTAGCAATGCTGCAAAGCTATGTGTTTAACCTACACAAAGGGGTTAAACACATAGTTAAATTACTACTCGTGATCCGAAAAACACTGCTACTGCAGACCTGCTGAGCATACATGCATATGCCCCACATTCAATGTTCTAACACTGCTGCACAGTTTTGCACTTTTAATAAACTTGTTTGTTATTTGTTTAAAAAAAAAAAAGAGTGGATTTCCTCTAAATAAAGAAGGCATCATGTTCTACCAATGATGAAAATACAAAAATAATTATAGTTACATTTTAATAAAGCCAATAGTGAACTGTGACATATTATGTATATTCTAAACAAAATTATCATCAAAGTTGCAGTGTTTTTAAATAAATTTGGGTTTTTAAAAAGGTGACCAGACCTCCCGATTTTTCCAGGACAGTCCTAAATTTGGGAGGTATGTACCACTTTTTTCATGGCCTGGATTCTCCAGAATTTTCCTTGCAGAGTGTTTCACTATTTATTTATCAAGACATCATAATTAAAAAAGTGGACTCACTAAGATGGTGTGCCATAGAGCAAATCAATAACCCAAAAAGAGCGGGTAACAGACAAAAAATGCTGAACAAGAGGGAAATGTTCTGGATATTTAAACTAAAGACAAGAACACCATATGGTTTGAATTCCTATTACGACCTGATAAATTACTGGGAATAAGTTTTCTATATATACCTAGAGTTCAAAGTTCAAAGTCCATATATACACATGATGTCCAACAGTTATGTCTATATATACGTATTTAAATATTCAGTGCGTAGTGCACAAAGACATATATATTAACTAAGGAATGCTAGTGGGTGATCCCGGTGTACAATGTATTGCGCATTCTGAACGGCAAATTGCCAGCTGTCTTACCATGTCCGGTCCTAAGGTGTGATCTACGTGATCAGTTAAGGGATGCCAGCCCTCACAATCCAGCCCTAATGTAGCAGTGTAACATAAAGGTAATCCTACCTTGGGCCCATGGTACTTCCCTGCTGTGTACGAGGCGGCTATGTCCCGTTAGAACCCTCTGTCTTAATATTGGAACGCAACTTAACGGCATGTACCCTTCCGTGTTTGTGATCACACCCTCTTTCAGACACGAGCAGCCCTGCAATGTAATTGGCCAGGATCGTCTTCCGTCACTCTTTGCAGACCAATGATGGAATAGAGGAGAAGGGCACACTCCGGGACTATGTCTCTGGTATCCGTGCCTCTAGTGTCCGTGCTCACTTCAAATGGATCCGATATTCAAAAATAAAAAGTAATAGATAGGAGCACTGGTCACAGATGTCAAGTAGCTTTTATTGATGTAACAAGCGCTACATATGAAATGCTCCAAAAAGCCTCATAAAAACAATTCAAATACAGCAAAACAGACAGCATATACTTGGAATCTTCCAGTGGGAGGAAGGAAAGAACAGCTGATGCGTATCTTTATCTTTTATGAGGCTTTTTGGAGCATTTCATATGTAGCGCTTGTTACATCAATAAAAGCTACTTGACATCTGTGACTGGTGCTCCCATCTATTACTTTTTATTTCCATATATACCTAGAGACATTATTAGACATGACCCTTCAGTATTCAATATTGCTATAACACAGATGGTTATAAGTTGATACATATTTACTAATCAGGGAAACAGAGATATATAGTTGCTTTGACAAATTTATTGTATGGATACCTGTGTATCCTAGAACTTCTCATGGGTCTGTGTGTGTATATTTTGCCACATAGGATATTGATGTTCAACCCTTATCTGTGTAGCAGCGTTAGGTAACTATGTTAATACTAAGGAGAGGGGTATAGATGTATAGTCATATATAGTGGTACCTTAACCCTTTGGTTTATATACTCTGGTCTGTAGATATTGATGAGGATAAATGTCCTTATTATTTACCTTTGAAATTATTGCCAATAAGAAATATAGAGTCTGTGTTTTGGATCAATATTTTATTTCTATGTATATACTATGGTCAAACTATTTTAATTGCGCCATACATGTATGTATAGGTTATTTAATTATCATGAAAATAAGGTGTTTTCTTTGCCGTTACATTTAGCATTCGATGTTACTATCACTTTAAAGTTGGAAGGTGTATCTTTCTTTTAAATTCTTTTATCCAATCAGGTGAAAGATCCCATTACATATGATGTACCAGGTGTGGTAGAGCACAGGGCTATGACTACGGCAATTCGCCGTGTTTATCAAACCACCTTCATTATATATAATTTAAGAATTTTACATATGTATGGAGACGCAACTCCGTTATATAAGGTATAACATAAGTTGTCAATTTTGTATAGATTACAAACATTAAGCACAAAGTTTGTCATTACATTTTATATAATTTCATCCCCAATTTTACTGTCCATTTTGTAAAGTCCTTTGGGTTGCTTGTTAAACATTGGAGGTTATACAAATTTGCTCCACTTTGCAATCATGTTTCTTGAAAGAGGACAAAATACAAAGAATACAAAGAAAGTAATAAAAAAGCAAAAATCAACCAATACTAAATCAAAATAATAATTATAAAATAATAACAACCAGTCTCTGTGTCTCATCCCGTCCACACCCTGCCTGAAACATCTAAATTGTGAATTTGAGATAGTAATTCCCACACTACAACAGATATGCGCCTTTAAAGCTGGAAAGTTCTTTTAGTATTAGTTTGAACATAATAATTCCAAATATGTGAAATCTCGGCATATATTTCCATTTTATTATGTTTAAGATAGTAGTATTCTTCTAATTCTACCCGATCAGACACCTTTCTAATCCACATATTTAAAGATGGAGGGTCTCTATGTTTCCAATTTTTAGATATCAAGGCCTTTACCCTGTTAGTCATAATATTAACCCCTTAATGACCGGACCATTTTTCAATTTTCTTACCCTTAATGACAATGGCTATTTTTACATTTCTGCAGCGTTTGCGTTTAGCTGTAATTTTCCTCTTACTCATTTACTGTACCCACACATATTATATACAGTTTTTCTCGCCATTAAATGGACTTTCTAAAGATACCATTATTTTCATCATATCTTATAATTTACTAAAAAAAAAAAAAAAGATAGAATATGAGGAAAAAATGGAAAAAAAACACACTTTTTCTAACTTTGACCCCCAAAATCTGTTATACATCTACAATCACCAAAAAACACCCATGCTAAATAGTTTATAAATTTTGTCCTGAGTTTACACGTTCTTTGCTTTTTTTGCAATTTATGGGGCAATAAATACAAGTAGCATTTTGCTATTTCCAAACCACTTTTTTTCAAAATTAGCGCTAGTTACTTTGGAACCCTGATATCTGTCAAGAATACCTGAATATCCCTTGACATGTATATATTTTGTTTTAGAAGACATCCCAAAGTATTGATCTAGGCCCATTTTGGTATATTTCATGCCACCATTTCACCGCCAAATGCGATAAAAAAAAAAAAAGTTAACTTTTTCACAAATTTTGTCACAAACTTTAGGTTTCCCACTGAAATTATTTACAAACAGCTTCTGCAATTATGGCACAAATGGTTGTAAATGCTTCTCTGGGATCCCCTTTTTCAGAAATAAGACTTATATGGCTTTGTGGTTGCTTTTTGGTAATTAGAAGGCCGCTAAATGCCGCTGCGCACCACACGTGTTTTATGCCCAGGAGTGAAGGGGTTAATTAAGGAGCTTGTAGGGTTAATTTTAGCTTTAGTGTAGTGTAGTAGACAACCCCAAGTATTGATCTAGGCCCATTTTGGTATATTTTATGCCACCATTTCACCGCCAAATGCGAGCAAATAAAGAAAAAAAACTTTAAATTTTTCACAATTTTAGGTTTCTCACTGAAATTATTTACAAACAGCTTGTGCTATTATGGCAGAAAATGTTGTAAAAGCTTCTCTGGGATCCCCTTTGTTCAGAAATAGCAGACTTATATGGCTTTGGCTTTGCTTTTTGGTAATTAGAAGGCCGCTAAATGCTGCTGCGCACCACACGTGAATTATGCCCAGCAGTGAAGGGGTTAAATTAGGTAGCTTGTAGGAAGCTTGCAGGGTTAATTTTAGAGATCAGCCTCCCACCTGACACATCCCAACCCCTGATCCCTCCCAAACAGCTCTCTTCCCTCCCCCACCCCACAATTGTTCCCGCCATCTTAAGTACTGGCAGAAAGTCTGCCAGTACTAAATAAAAGAGTTTTTTTTTTTTTAAATAAAAATAATAAAATATTTTAGTTGTGATGGACCCCTGCCTTAGCACCAACCTCCCTGACCCCCCCCTCCAGCTCTCTAACCCTCTCCCCTACCTAATTACTGCCATCTTGGGTACTGGCAGCTGTCTGCCAGTACCCAGTTTGGCCCCACAAACCAAAGTATCTTAATTTTATTTATAACTTTTATTTTTATTTTTAATTATTTCTGTAGTGTAGCAGCCCCCCCACAATACCCCCACCCCCTCCCCCTGCCAGATCCTTTTATATGTAAAAAAAAAAACAACAACTTTTTTTTCCCCTTCCTTCCTTCATTGGTGTCAGTGTGGCTAATGCGCGCACGTGCACGCGCACGTGCACGCTCCCTCCTCCCACCCGGACAACGGCACCATCGGCACCATCGCTACCGGTGCAAAGAGGGCCACAGAGTGGCTCTCTCTGCATCGGAGGCTTGTAAAGGGGTATTGCAGGATGCCTCCATATCGAGGCATCACTGCAATACCCTCAGAGCTGCTGGAAGCGATTGTGATCACTTCCAGCACTCTGTTAGACAACTGACGTACCAGGTACGTCTATTGTCATTAACAGTTAGTTTTTGCATGACGTACCTGGTACGTCAGTTGTCATTAAGGGGTTAAACAATTTAAGATGAGGTTTATATTTAATCTTAGGCGGTTTATTCAGTAACCATATCAGGGGGTCTAATGGGAACTGAATCTCTAATATTGTTTCGACCTCAGCAATTACTGATTACACACCACCACCACATGTGTGTTGCGCCACTGTCTACATGGCCGCAGCGCCAACATTGATTCTTCCTTGTGTGGTATAAACGATGAATCTTTTTGGGTGTGAGATACCATCTATGTAGTATTTTAAAGTTTATCTCCAAAATGGAGGACGAAACCGAAGATTTCATTGTAGCTTGGAACATAGAGACACTTGTTTGAGGGAGAATAATAGTTCCCAAGTCGGTTTCCCAATTTTCTAAGTATGGGGGTATATGCCCAGGTGGGTTTTATACCTGTATTTTATATATAGTAGACAATGTATGTTGAATAGGTTAGGTTTGGATGCAGAGGGATTCAAATCTAGTCAGTGGTCTAACCATGTTCCTATGCCCTCCGTGTTTAAGTATAAAGTTCCTGGTTTGTCTGTAAGTGAACCAATTTATAAAGCAGTCGTGACCTTTTTCTATCAGTTTGCTTTGTGAGAGTAAAGATTCCTTCTTGATCAACGAATGTATTGTAAAATCTCTATTAGTCTCATTTGTCATGCTTTGAGTCGAGAAAGGTCTAATCGTGTATTCCCCATTTTCAATCAGGGAGGTTAGTGGGGATGGAATAGAAGATAAAGTGGTACGTTTTTATGGATTTCTTCCACACTTGGAATGTCTCCTGGATCAAAGGGTTTTTATATGTTAATGTCCCAAGTGTGGTGGGGCTACCCCAGCATAATCTTCCTAGATTCCTACTATGAGGTGTTCAAATGGTACCCAGCTTTTGTGACTAAAATGTATATTCCAATTGACTATTCTTTGTAGGAAAATAGCCTGTTAATATAATGCAAGGTTTGGTACGCATAGCCCTCCTTGTATTTTGGGTGTCTGCATTATATGTTGATGTATCCTTGGTGGTTTTTTATGCGATATAAAATCGCTAAATGCTTTTTGTATTGAGGGTAGATAAGGTCTAGGTAGCAGTATTGGTAATGTCTGAAGAAAATACAGTATTCTAGGAAATATATTCATCTTAATGACTTCAATACGTCCTAGCCATGACAGTTTTTTTGATCTTCATGACGAGAGGTCTCTAATAATAGTGTGTTTAATTGGTAGGTAATTAAACTCGAAAATATTTTCAATCTTTGGGGTGAGTTTAACTCCTAAATAGCTTAAAGAGTGAGTGCACCATGTGAATGGAGTGACTTTTTTAGTATTTGCTAAAGAGGCTTCATTCAGATTTATATTTAATATTTCTGATTTAGACAAATTAATAGAAAAGTTAGATAATTTGTGGAACCGGTCAAATTCTGACAATTAATGTGGAATCGATTTTCCAGGATTCGTAAGTGAGAAAAGCATGTCATCCGCAAATAGAGAAATTACATATTTCTGAGGGCCTATATTAACTCCAGTGATCTGTGGGTTTTGTCTTATTTTAACACCAAGGGTCTCTATAAAACAAGCAAATAATAAAGGGGACAATTGGCATCCCTGACATGTCCCATTGGCTATAGAGAAGGATGGAGATAACGACCCATTTATTAGGATTCGAGCGTTGGGTTGGGAGTATAATGAGAAGATTCTAGTAATTATTTGTTGGCCTAAACCCAAATGCATTAAGGTGGCTTTTAAAAAGTCCCAGGCAACACGGTCAAAGGCCTTTTCGGCATCTGTTGACAGAAGAATAGATGGTATAATCTTGTTATGTACATATTGTATCAAATCTAAGGCCCTGACCGTGTTGTCCTTAGCCTCCCTTCAAAGAATGAAACCGACCTGATCCAAATGAACAATGTCAGGTAAATTTTTTTTAATTCTGTGGGATAGTATTCTCGCATATAATTTAACATCTGTGTTTAACAATGAAATGGGGCGATAATTTGAGGGGTGGTCAGGAGATTTATTTGGTTTTGGTAGGAGAACTATATGGACTTCCAATGCTCTAGGAGAGAAGGTCTTGGAGGTGTCAATATATTGAAAATATTTGAACATATGTGGGGTTAAAATGTCTTGAAATATAGTATAGTATTAATGGCCAAAACCATCCGGTCCAGGAGGTTTCCCAGAGGGAAGGTCCTTTACAGCCTTTTTTAGTTCCTCTATTGTGATGGGGTATTCCAATCTATCTTTTTGGGTTGTGGAGATGCGTTTCAATTTCAGATCTCTTAGAAAAGTATCTATAAGTTGTGGTCTCATCTTAGCATCTTCTGTTTGCTTTACGTTTGAATTTTTAATGTTATATAGTTTCTGAAAATAGTTTTTGAAAATAAGTGCAATTTGCTCTGTGGATTTTTGGGGATGACCCTTTTCATATTTTATATGTAATATATATTTCTTATGTGTTTTTTGCTTAAGATATCTAGCCAGCAGACGTCCAGATTTATTATGAGCTTCATAATATTTTTGTTGTGTGTAAAAGGATTTTCTTTTGTGTTCTTTAGCTAGGTGGGATGCAAGTTTTTGTTGTTCCCAAGTTAGTTCAGTCAATATGTCTTTCTTTGATAGGGATTGTTTTTGTCTTATTTCTAATTGCTCAATTTTAAGGAGTGTCGATGAGGTGAATTCCCTTTTGTTTTTATTAATGTGAGCTTTTAGTGCCAACAGTTACCTCTTATTATGCTCTTGTGTGCCTCCCACAAGATTTGTGGGGATGTATCAGGGTTGGTATTGAGTTTGAAGTATTCAGTTATTGCATTTGATGTTTTTAAAATGATCTGTTTGTCTGTTAACAAGTGGTCATCTAGTTTCCAGATAAAATCTTTTATAGGTTTTGATGGCCAGGTTAGAGAACTTTTGATTGAGGCATGGTCAGACCATGTTATTGGCATAATTTTTGCAGAATTAAAAAATGAGAGTCCACCTACATCTGTAAATATATAATCAATTCTAGTGTACACCCCGTGGGGGTATGAATAAAATGAATAGTCCCTATAATAAGGATGCAAGGATAGCCAAACATCCTGTGCCACTATACATTTAAGGTGTGAGTTAATTTTTGCGATTTTTAATAAAGGGGTCAAAGAATGGCGTGCTGAGCAATCCATGTCCGGGTTTAGTGCCACGTTAAGGTCCCCACACATTATAAGTATACCCTTTTGATAGTCTAGTACAGTAAGCCCCTGTATATATAAACATCAATGTAGTTTGTTGTCACCAGCAATTACCAGCATATTAAGTGGCTTTGTTGAGTTACTTATCATTTGTAGGTGTCAAAAAAGAGATAAACAAAAGAAACAAACCCGGTAATACAAGTGCATTGCAGGCTGTAAAACATGTCTACAAACAGGGTTATTTATACTTATCCATCTATTTAGAGTTATAAGGAATAGTCTTTTTATCTTGATAATGGTATAACGTAACCTCATTTCTGGAGGTGGATGCTTTTGGCATAGTGAAGTTTGGTGGAGAAAAGGTGATGTTTAGGAATTCAAAGTCATCTGGATCTTTATATACACGTGTCTTGCCTTCTTTTTGAACTATAAGACTGAAGAGGAACCCCCAACGATATTACCCTTCTATCTTGTAAAGTTTGTGTAATAAAACGTATCTCTCTCCTCTTTTCAATTGTCGCAGGACAAATATCTTGGAAAATCTGGATGCTGTATGTTTGGAAGTTGATCTCTCATTGTAGCCTAACTTGCTTCCATATTGCCTCCTTGTCTAAGTAGTTTGCAAATTTGATGATAATGTCTCTTGGAGGATTGGGTGGTTTTTAGCGTAGGTTTTAATGTCCTATGTGCTCTTTCCATAGACGTTTCTGTGAGCTTAAGGGTTGGTATTATGTATTCGAACAATTGTAGAAGATAAGAGGGCAATGATTCCATTGTTGCTTCCTCTGGTACTCCTCTTATCTGTAGATTACTCCTCCTGCTCCTGTTATCCAGATCTTCGACTACTTTCAATTGAAGAGATTGTATGAGGGTTTCCTGACGTGTCAGTTGGTGATTAGAGTCTGATATCATATTATTCAATTTATCCTGACCCTCTTCCAAATATTCTAACCTAGTACCCATTTCTGTGATGTCCTTTCTCAGGGATGAAGTTTCCTTTTTAATAAATGACTTCAGGTCTGCTAGGTCAGATTTGGATGGTAACATTGATATGGTTGATTGGATCAGGATCAATTGGTCAGTCTGAGAGGAGGGTGTCTGAAATTGAGGGTCTGGGTGATGGACTTCAGTAACTGCATGTTCCATTGATTGATCCGTATTCTCAGGGTCATGTTTATGAAAAAAGGAACTCATGGTATTAGCAGGTGTATATGGGAAATTTTTATCGCTTTTGATGTTCTGTTTAGACGCCATTGATCTTCCGCTATTAAATTTCTGTAGTTATAAATAACTTAGGCTATAATAATAATTCTGACCAGATTTCCAATTATATTTAAATATAAAGGTGTTCTAGTCTCAACCAGATAGATTAGATGAGGGGTTGTTTTTACAAGGTTTTATATCATTAAGTATGTGATAGTTATACGTCCTTCTTGGCTCAATCGTGTGTCTGTCAATTAATATGTCCCACTCTGTTTGCTGAAGTAAGAGGCACCAAGATCAATGTTATGGACTGCTTTCTTTTTTGCAAATAATAAGAGAGCATAATAGCAACTGAATGCTTTAACCGGTCTAAGCAGTGGACCGTATAAGTAAAGAGACAGCACTTATTGTGAAAGAGAGCGAGGTATGTCGTTTAAGCCGTTTTTTATGGCTGCAAGCAGGTTACCGGGTGGATTAAGTGACAAAAATATGTGTTGCTTACCCTCTCAACCCGTTTTGCTTCAAAAGGTAGATGGGTTTCTCCAGTCCTCTCTTTTTACACAAGTGCACCAGAGCGTTTCAAGTATACTCCATGTGGGTTGCAACTATGGCGGTGGTCACGGTCCCAAACTGTGATAATGATCTACTATAGTATCAGTCTCTCAGACTCTGCAGTTAGCCATCAGGAGTCAGTTGGGTGTTGGTTGGAGCCAGAATATTATTTTCTTGTTATAAATCCCTTCACAGGAATCAATCGATAACAATTTTGTTGTGTAGTTCCACTTTTCTGTGATCCTTTTATTCCACATATGTTAGCTTGTTATTGTTTAGCAGTGCATCAGTTGTTGTTAAAAGAGGTGTTTATTCTCCTATGTCACCAGTTTTGAGCTGTAAACACAGGTCCTGCTACGGAGCTTTTTCAAAATGCAGCCATGTTCCTGCACGGCTACGCTCCCCACCTTCTTCTTCTTCTTTGTGTGTGTGTATCTCTAGATTTTATTTATGGACAATAAAAGTCAAGTTTTATTTATATAGGACGTCTGAGCTTACCTTTTTTCGACAAAAATGAGTGCTACATGTTTGGTAAGATAAAACACTACTTTCTCAAAGGTGTAGGAAACAGTGATTTCTTGTGTTAAGTACTGATGATTTTTTGGCCATCTCATGCTAAATAAGTAGCACTAATTTTGAAATGTCTTATGGCCTCCATTTATGCTCACAGCTAGTAATAAATCAATAGTGTTTTTTTTTTTTTTACAATGTCCTCAAATTTTATGAGGTGTCCCAGATTTAGGTAAGATGTGTCCAGAATTTGGGTCTGGGAAATCTGGTCACCTCATATTTATTAAAACTTTAGTAAAGCTTATCAAAGGCAAACGTCCCTTTAGACTATGGTGAATCTGTAGAAACAAGCATTTCTACATGAATAGAATGTACTCCATTGCTTGTTTTTTCAGATGTCTAATAAACACCATCATTCCTCCCCATTACAATTATCCTGCAACGTGCTTTACATATCATACTGTAGAGTCTACAACTTTGTTTCGGCACATCTGAAAACCCCATTTGTCTTGGGGAGCTTTTCAAACACATTTGTGGCTTGAAAACACCTTAGGAAACAATAAAAAATCCAATCAGAAAAAACTTTTTCAGCAGCTTTTTACAGGAGTTTTTAAGAAAAAATCAGAGAAGGTGCTCATATTGTACTAATAGGGGTCCTTATTCTATTGGCACTATCTGTTAAACACTAATTTAGCTTTTTGTGAATTACTTTTTACAGGAGTTTTGCACTTTTGAAATTCAAAATCTTTTAAATCTTGAAAACTTGAAATTCAGCAATCTTTACATCATGAAAATCCATTTTCATACCTCCACAATTTTCCCTCTGGAACTGGGAGGCCTAGACTGAGTGAGGGAGACTGATCTCCATTGTCCAGTGGGCAGAATAATTACAGGCAGGGGTAGGGTTGGCTTCGCATTAGGCAGAGACAGCCCAGGGTTGGTCTCTGGTTTTACTTTGGACACTGGGACATTTCTACATTGGTATTTGAATTGTTTTTGTAACTGTCAATACCTTGTAGATATGTTTTATTCATGATGTTACATTTACTCATGATGATGACATTTTTATTATTATTTATTATATGGTGCATATCGGTTGTTGTCAAACAATTCTATCGCTGTTGTTGTCATGGACTGTGCCATCTTATTTTTCTTGTCTGAGCTTGCTCAGGTCATTGACCTTTATGTGTGACTTATCTATATGTGTAACTTAAGGCTATACAGATTGTGATTTCTAGTGTTGATGTTGTCCATGCATACTATGGGGCCGAATTATCAATGTGCGGACGGACATGATCCGAATGTAGTGGATCATGTCCGCTGCACATTGATAAATGCTGACAGCATACTCTGTCTGCATTTATCATTGCACAAGCATTTTACTTGAAATGCTTGTGCAATGACGGCCCCTGCACATTCGTGGCCAATCGGCCGCTAGCAGGGGGTGTCAATCAACCCGATCGTATGCAATCGAGCGGATTGCTGTCCGCTGCCTCAGAGGTGGCAGATGAGTTAAGGAGCAGCGGTCTTAAGACCGCTGCTTCTTAACTCCTGTTTCCAGCGAAACAGGTGAATACAGTGCCATTGGGACTTAATAAATCGGCCCCTATGGGTGAAATGTCTGACATCTGCTTGGATCTAATACACTCTTTTTAAATACAGAAATGGTGTTATCATTTAGGTTGTGATCACTCCCATATTGATAAAGGCATATCAGGAGCAGTTACCCAGCCAATAAGCACAAAACATTGAAATCAACTCCTTTATTAAAGGGACACTGAACCCAATTTTTTTCCTTCGTGATTCAGATAGAGCATGAAATTTTAAGCAACTTTCTAATTTACTCCTATTATCAAATTTTCTTCATTCTCTTGGTATCTTTATTTGAAATGCAAGAATGTAAGTTTAGATGCCGGACCATTTTTGGTGAACAACCTGGGTTGTCCTTGCTGATTGGTGGATATATTCATCCACCATTAAAAAAGTGCTTTCCAGAGTTCTGATTTAAAAAAAAGCTTAGATGCCTTCTTTTTCAAATAAATATAGCAAGAGAACGAAGAAAAATTGATAATAGGAGTAAATTAGAAAGTTGCTTAAAATTGCATGCTCTATCTGAATCATAAAAGAAAAAAATTTGAGTTCAGTGTCCCTTTAACCCCTTAACGACCGACGACGTATGCCATACGTCCTCAGAAAAAAAGCACTTAACGACCGAGGACGTATGGCATACGTCGTCGGTTTAACAGAGCACTGGAAGCGATCGAAATCGCTTCCAGCTGCTCTAACAGTATTGCAGGCTTGCCTTGAGGTCTAGGCATCCTGCAATACTGTTCCCGAGTGCCGGGACCGGATTGATCACTCCCCCACGAGTGATCACTTCCGGTTTCGCTCCACGTGGAGCCCGGCAGTGTTTCAGAGCATCGGAAGCGATCGGACACACTTCCGATGCTCTGCTTGTGTGCTAAGTGCCTCGGTGGGTCGAGGCACTTAGTTACTTGTAAAATAAAATTAAAAAAGAAAAAAAAAACACGATTAAAATAAAAAAAGCCCTAAATAGCCCCCCCCCTCCCCCTTCACTAGGCATCCAAGATGGCGATGCCCAGTGCATCATGGGGCCTCTGGGGGTGTCCCTAGCCTGCATCATCATAGGGGCAAGCTAGGGTCACCCAATCTGAGCCTCCCACCCTAAAAAAATAAATAATAATAAAATACCCCATTTGTCTGATCATGTCAATATTTGTAAATATTGACTATGATCAGTGTGGATCTCCCTCCCTCTCCTCACTTGCCATTTTGTTGGAGAGAGAGAGAGACCTGTATTTAGCAGAGAGAGAGATTTATTTCTTTTATTTGTTAAAAAATATAGAACCAAAGGCTCTTTTCAGAGCCATTAACCCATAGCTTGCCAGTGATCACTATATATCACTGACAGTAGCATAGGTGCACTTTTTTTTGCTGCATTTTGATGTCTGTGAATTTTTTTAGGGGTTAATTTTGTTGTTGTAATTTTTTAAAAACCCAAAGGCTCTTTTCAGAAACATTTAGTTAATTTAATTTAATTTTCAGAGCCATTAACCCCTAGCTTGCCAGTGATCACTATATATCACTGGCAGTAGCATAGGTGCACTTTTTTTGCTGCATTTTGCTGTCTGTGCATTTTTTTAGGGGTTAATTTTGTTGTTGTAATTTTTTAAAAACCCAAAGGCTCTTTTCAGAAACATTTAGTTAATTTAATTTAATTTTCAGAGCCATTAACCCCTAGCTTGCCAGTGATCGCTATAAATCACTGGCATTTGCATAGCTGTACTTTTTTGCTGTCTGTGCATTTTTTTAGGGGTTAATTTTGTTGTTGTAATTTTTTAAAAACCCAAAGGCTCTTTTCAGAAACATTTAGTTAATTTAATTTAATTTTCAGAGCCATTAACCCCTAGCTTGCCAGTGATTGCTATAAATCACTGGCAGTTGCATAGCTGTACTTTTTTGCTGTCTGTGCATTTTTTAGGGGTTAATTTTGTTGTTGTAATTTTTTAAAAACCCAAAGGCTCTTTTCAGAAACATTTAGTTAATTTAATTTAATTTTCAGAGCCATTAACCCCTAGCTTGCCAGTGATCGCTATAAATCACTGGCAGTAGCATAGCTGTACTTTTTTGCTAGTTAATTTAGTTAATTAATTTAGTTAATTTAATTTAATTTTCAGAGCCATTAACCCCCAGCTTGCCAGTGATCGCTATAAATCACTGGCAGTTGCATAGCTGTACTTTTTTGCTGTCTGTGCATTTTTTAGGGGTTAATTTTGTTGTTGTAATTTTTTAAAAACCCAAAGGCTCTTTTCAGAAACATTTAGTTAATTTAATTTAATTTTCAGAGCCATTAACCACTAGCTTGCCAGTGATCGCTATAAATCACTGGCAGTAGCATAGCTGTACTTTTTTGCTAGTTAATTTAGTTAATTAATTTAGTTAATTTAATTTTTTTTAGTAATTGTTTTCTGTGACAGATACAAAAATGTCACAGAAAAGATATAGTGCTGAGGAGGCGTATGCCATCCTTGCGTCAGAGTCAGATGCCTCTATTTCTGACTCAGACCCCAATTTTGACCCTGCCATGTGCTCAGATACATCACTAGATGCAGTCTCAACTGATAGTGATATATCTGTGGCTGCTAGCCCCCCTGCCAGCCCCCCTGCTACCCCCCTGCCAGCCCCCCTGCTAGCCCCCCTGCCAGAAGGAGGCGTGTTGCTGCCATTGCTGCTGAAGAGTGGGTAACGCCTCATCTCCAGAGGCCAGATATCCCACCCTTCAAAGCAAATGCTGGCATAAATATAGATGTGGCAGGTTTTAGCCCCCAGCAGTTTCTGGAAGTGTTTCTGGGCGATGATATATTGGGGAACATTGTCGCCCAAACTAATTTATATGCCCATCAGTTCCGTGCTGCAAAGCCTGGAACATATTTGGCAAAGCAGCAATGGGCCCCCCTCAATGTGCCAGAATTCAAAAAATTCTGGGCATTGACTATGCTGATGGGCATCATAAAGAAACCCTCCATTCGCTCCTACTGGAGTAGTAGCCCCATCTGCTCTACCCCCATTTTCTCCCAGACTATGTCGAGGAAGAGGTATGAAATGATTCTGCATTTCATGCACTTCAGCGACAACAGCCTGTGCCCCCCTAGGGAGCATCCCCAATTTGACAGGCTGTATAAAATCCGCCCCCTGATAACCCACTTTTCTGCCAGGTTTGCAGAGGCTTATACACCTGGAAGGAATATATGCGTTGATGAATCCCTAATGAAGTATAAGGGAAGGCTGGGATTCAAGCAGTATATTCCTTCCAAACGCTCCAGATATGGGGTAAAGGTGTATAAGCTCTGTGACAGCGAGACTGGGTATACTCAGGCCTTCCGGGTGTATGAGGGAAAGGATAGCCACCTTGACCCTCCAGGTTGCCCAGAACATATGGGAACCACTGGCAAGATTGTCTGGGACCTGATATTAACCCTAATGAACAAAGGGTATCACTTGTACTTAGACAATTTTTATACAAGTGTCCTTTTGTTCAATCTACTGTATTGCTTTGATACAGTAGCTTGCGGTACAATTAAAAAGAACCGCGCAGGTTTCCCAGGACAACTTGTACGCACCCGGCTACGAAGGGGGGAGACCTCAGCTCTGCGCCAAGAGGAGCTGTTGGCATTTAAGTACAGAGACAAGAAGGATGTATACCTTCTTACCACCATCCACACAGAGAGGACGGTGGCGGTTTCTGTACGTGGCAGAGCTGAGATCATAAGGAAGCCAGTGTGCATCAAGTCTTATAACCGGCATATGGGTGGGGTTGATCTGGCTGATCAGCTGCTGCAGCCCTACCTAATTATGCGGAAGACAAGGGCCTGGTACCAAAAGGTTGCAATTTATCTAATGCAGATTGCCACCCACAACGCTTTTTTGTTGTTCAAAAAAGCAAACCCCAGAGTTAAAAAAACTTTTTTTACAGTTTCAGCTCCAGATTATTACTGGGATTTTGTACCATGATGCACCTGCTCCCCGGGCGGTGATGGGAGAGAGCAGAGTTGGGGCTACTCATTTTATTTTTAAAATCCCCCCTACTGCCGCAAAGCAGAAACCACAAAAAAATGCAGAGTCTGTACCAAGAGGGGGAAGAGAAGGGACACCATATATCACTGTCCTGATTGCCCTGGACAGCCTGCACTCTGCATTGGGGACTGCTTCAAGCGGTACCATACAATGGTCAATTTTAAAAAAAATAAATACATTTGGTGTTATATATATATATATATATATATATATATATATATATATATATATATATATATATATATATATATTTTTTTTTTTTTATTTGGTTATGTTTACTGTTAGATGGGTTTTTGTTTTTTTTACTTTTACTGTGCCAGATTTTTACATTTCACTACTCTATTTTTTTCTTAAATTGGGCCTGTTATTTTTTTTTTAACCAAAACCCCTGTCAAACCTATGCATGGGGGACATAGGTGTTCTCAGGGTGCCTTGCAAAAAACAACCTGAAGTATGTTTTTGTAATAACTTACAACAGTCTCTCCTAAATCATAGTCAAAAAGCAATATGTCTGTAAAAATGAAAATTGAAAAATTACCACCATACACTTTCTCCAATTTTTTGGGCTAAAACGGTTGCTTCAAAGGCATCAAAGCACACCATATACAATACCTTGGGGTGTCAACATTTAAAAAATATACACTTTCATGGCAATAAATAAAAGTGGGGTATGCGATAGGCCACAAACTAAAGATAGGCCTATCAGAAGAAATACTCTCTTTGTTAATAACTAAAATCACAAGTCATAAAATTGTAACATAACCTTCCCAAAATCCTGTCAAACCTATGCATGGGGGGCATAGGTGTACTCAGGGTGCCTTGCAGAAAACAACCTGAAGTATTCTTTTGCAATAACTTACAACAGTCTCTCCTAAATCATAGTCAAAAAGCAATGTGTCTGTAAAAATGAAAATTGAAAAATAACCACCATACACTTTCTCCAATTTTTTGGGCTAAAACGGTTGCTTCAAAGGCATCAAAGCACACCATATACAATACCTTGGAGTGTCAACTTTTCAAATATATGCACATTCATGGAAAACAAATAAATTGGGGTATGTTAAAAGACCCCCCAAAAAGACGATAGGCAAAGAAAATATGTTAAATGTGAAAAAAAAATCACAAACGCATGTCAGACATTTGGCATTGCACCCCCCAAACAAGCCACCAAACCTATGCATAGGTGGTATCACTGAACTCAGGAGATGTTGGTGACCACATATTGGTGTCTTCTTTGGTAGTAACACATAACAGGAGCTGTGAATCCATGTATAAAGTACAATGTATGTGAACAATAACACAAAAATATGAATGCCCAATAGTTTGACAAAGACTAGTGGTTAAATTAGTGCATGGAAAGTGTTAAAATACCTGCATTTGAAATACCCTAGGAAGTCTACTTTTCAAAAATATATGGTTTGATTGACGTAAATTACATTGGCCGGCTTCAGAAATGTCTTAAATAGGACATGGGTGCATGGGATGTGAAAATTAAAAGTGGAAAAAATGGAATGGGCTTCCTAAAAATAAGGCCTTTTAGCCCCCAGAAAACCCAACACACCTATACATGGGTGGTATCACTGTACTCAGGAGAGGTTGTTGAACACATATTGAGGTGTTTTTTTGGCAGTAACACATAACAGGAACTGAAAATCCATGCCTAAAGTACGTGTGTGAAAAATAACACAAAAAAATGACTGCACAAAAGTTTGACAAAGACTAGTGGTTGAATTAGTGCATGGAAAGTGTTAAAATACCAGCATTTGAAATACCCTAGGGTGTCTACTTTTCAAAAATATATGGTTTGATGGGGGTAAATTCCATTGGCCAGCTTCAGAAATGTCCCAAATAGGACATGGGTGCATGATGACCGATGTGAAAATTCCAAGTTGAAAAACTGGAATGCGCTACCTAAAAATAAGGCCATTTAGCCCCCAGAGAACCCGACACACCTATACATAGGTGGTATCACTGTACTTGGGAGATGTTGTTGAACACATATTGAGGTGGTTTTTGGCAGTAACACATAACAGGAACTGAAAATCCATGCCTAAAGTACAATGTGTGTGAAAAATAACACAAAAAAATGACTACCCAAAGGTTTGACAAAGACTAGTGGTTGAATTAGTGCATGGAAAGTGTTAAAATACCAGCATTTGAAATACCCTAGGGTGTCTACTTTTCAAAAATATATGGTTTGATGGGGGTAAATTCCATTGGCCAGCTTCAGAAATGTCCCAAATAGGACATGGGTGCATGATGACCGATGTGAAAATTCCAAGTTGAAAAACTGGAATGCGCTACCTAAAAATAAGGCCATTTAGCCCCCAGAGAACCCGACACACCTATACATAGGTGGTATCACTGTACTCAGGAGATGTTGTTGAACACATATTGAGGTGGTTTTTGGCAGTAACACATAACAGGAACTGAAAATCCATGCCTAAAGTACAATGTGTGTGAAAAATAACACAAAAAAATGACTACCCAAAAGTTTGACAAAGACTGGTGGTTGAATTAGTGCATGGAAAGTGTTAAAATATCAGCATTTGAAAAACCCTAGGGTGTCTACTTTTCAAAAATAAATGGTTTGATGGGGGTAAATTCCATTGGCCAGCTTCAGAAATGTCCCAAATAGGACATGGGTGCATGATGACCGATGTGAAAATTCCAAGTTGAAAAACTGGAATGCGCTACCTAAAAATAAGGCCATTTAGCCCCCAGAGAACCCGACACACCTATACATAGGTGGTATCACTGTACTTGGGAGATGTTGTTGAACACATATTGAGGTGGTTTTTGGCAGTAACACATAACAGGAACTGAAAATACATGCCTAAAGTACAATGTTTGTGAAAAATAACTCAAAAAAATGACTACCCAAAGGTTTGACAAAGACTAGTGGTTGAATTAGTGCATGGAAAGTGTTAAAATACCAGCATTTGAAATACCCTAGGGTGTCTACTTTTCAAAAATATATGGTTTGATGGGGGTAAACTCCATTGGCCAGCTTCAGAAATGTCCCAAATAGGACATGGGTGCATGATGACCAATGTGAAAATTCCAAGTTGAAAAACTGGAATGTGCTACCTAAAAATAAGGCCATTTAGCCCCCAGAGAACCCGACACACCTATACATAGGTGGTATCACTGTACTCAGGAGATGTTGTTGAACACATATTGAGGTGGTTTTTGGCAGTAACACATAACAGGAACTGAAAATCCATGCCTAAAGTACAATGTGTGTGAAAAATAACACAAAAAAATGACTACCCAAAAGTTTGACAAAGACTAGTGGTTGAATTAGTGCATGGAAAGTGTTAAAATACCAGCATTTGAAATACCCTAGGGTGTCTACTTTTCAAAAATATATGGTTTGATGGGGGTAAATTCCATTGGCCAGCTTCAGAAATGTCCCAAATAGGACATGGGTGCATGATGACCGATGTGAAAATTCCAAGTTGAAAAACTGGAATGCGCTACCTAAAAATAAGGCCATTTAGCCCCCAGAGAACCCGACACACCTATACATAGGTGGTATCACTGTACTTGGGAGATGTTGTTGAACACATATTGAGGTGGTTTTTGGAAGTAACACATAACAGGAACTGAAAATACATGCCTAAAGTACAATGTTTGTGAAAAATAACACAAAAAAATGACTACCCAAAGGTTTGACAAAGACTAGTGGTTGAATTAGTGCATGGAAAGTGTTAAAATACCAGCATTTGAAATACCATAGGGTGTCTACTTTTCAAAAATATATGGTTTGATGGGGGTAAACTCCATTGGCCAGCTTCAGAAATGTCCCAAATAGGACATGGGTGCATGATGACCAATGTGAAAATTCCAAGTTGAAAAACTGGAATGTGCTACCTAAAAATAAGGCCATTTAGCCCCCAGAGAACCCGACACACCTATACATAGGTGGTATCACTGTACTCAGGAGATATTGTTGAACACATATTGAGGTGGTTTTTGGCAGTAACACATAACAGGAACTGAAAATCCATGCCTAAAGTACAATGTGTGTGAAAAATAACACAAACAAATGACTACCCAAAAGTTTGACAAAGACTAGTGGTTGAATTAGTGCATGGAAACTGTTAAAATACCAGCATTTGAAATACCCTAGGGTGTCTACTTTTCAAAAATATATGGTTTGATGGGGGTAAATTCCATTGGCCAGCTTCAGAAATGTCCCAAATAGGACATGGGTGCATTATGACCGATGTGAAAATTCCAAGTTGAAAAACTGGAATGCGCTCTCTAAAAATAAGGGCTTTTAGCCCACAGAGAACCCGACACACCTATACATGGGTGGTATCACTGTACCCAGGAGATGCTACTGAAGACATATTAGGGTGTTATTCGGCAGTAACCCTTACCATTTTATCAGTAAATGTATTCCTAAATTGCTATTTGTCAAAAAATCTAATTATTTTTTTTCCCCCCCAAACTTTGGCATAGATTGGTGGTAAAATGGTTGCATGAAAAAAGTCAAAATACCCCAAGTTTAATACCTTAGGTTGTCTTCTTTTAAAAAATATATACATTTGAAGGGTTATTCAGGGATTCCTGACAGATATTGGTGTTACAATGTAACTATCGCCAATTTTGAAAAAACATGGTTTTGAAATAGCAAAGTGCTACTTGTACTTATTGCCCTATAACTTGCAAAAAAAGCAAAGAACATGTAAACATTGGGTATTTCTAAACTCAAGACAAAATTTAGAAACTGTTTAGCATTGGTATTTTATGGTGGTTGTAGATGTGTTAGAGATTTTGGGGCTCAAAGTTAGAAAAAGTGTGTTTTTTTTCATTTTTTCCTAATATTTTATAATTTTTTTTTTATAGTAAATTATAAGATATGATGAAAATAATGGTATCTTTAGAAAGTCCATTTAATGGCGAGAAAAACGGTATATAATATGTGTGGGTACAGTAAATGAGTAAGAGGAAAATAACAGTTAAACACAATCGCAGAAATGCAAAAATAGCCTTGGTCCCAGATGGTCAACAAATTGAAAAGTGGCCTGGTCACTAAGGGGTTAAGTTTAAAAAATAAGAGGCAATTGTGCTTATCCCAGAATGTGATAGAATGGTATCAGGTATATTTTTCTGTTTTCTGGAATTTCTGCACCTAACTTCATCTCATGCAGCTTATCAGGTTTATTTCACTGGGGCACACGGGTACATTTTACCTGGCACATTTTACCATGGCATGTTTTTCTTGTGTTATTTCACTGGGACCCTATATGGTACATGTCTCTGCAACAGTTTCTCTGAGGGATATACACTTTACCTGGCATTTTCCTTGTAACATACTTTATCAGAGTTTTTCAACTCCAGTCCCCAAATGTCCTAATATGACTCAACAGCAAACACCATACTGTTTATATTCAGTGATTCATTTTATGCCATTTTGTGTTTTCTTTTCTCTTCTTTTTTATGTAGAAAATGCACTTTCAAATAAAACCCATTAGCTCAGAAGAAATCAACTACTGTATGTTTCAAATGTCTAAAATCAATTACACTTTGCAGAGTTATTTCAAACTGGAGAAAAAAAAAGAACCATTAAAAGTTAACTATTGTAAGAATGCTCCTTCATCTGTCTGTCTGCTTACTGCGCTAGCAGACAAACCGTAACATCCTGGTGCACCATCAAAGCAGCATGGGAAGGAAAAAGGTGGTCAGCAGCCTTCTCGTGGGCTGAAGTGGCTCATGCTAATTTTGAAGGGGAAAAAAGGTGTTCAAGGAGGTATAGACTTCAAATAGAAGACTTTCAAATGTATTTTATATTAACCCCTTTGCCGCTGAACCATTTTCACAACTTTGTGATAATGCTGTTTTTCGTTGTTTAGCTGCCATTCCATTTACACATAAATTTCAATATTTTTCTTTAAGGTACCCACACAATTTATACCTTGATTTTTTTTTCAGCAGACCAAGACTTTTTAGAAAATAATTTTTGTTTGCAGAAATATCATAAATGTAACAATTTATGCATATTCATATATATATATACAGTATATAATTAAACAAAATATTACCTACTTTACATTACCCAGTTCTCACATTTATTTTGATACCTAAATTTGTTTTATTAGTTCAGAAAAACAGTGATCTGTAAGCACTAATATGAACAACAAAACATAATGAGGTTAGCGGTTAGGTATTGTACAGTATATCTCATTTGCATACATTACCCAGAGGTCTGTGGTGCATTGGGAACTGTATACATAATACTTCTGGGGAAAAGCAAAAAAGCAAGCTGGGATTCTTGCATAGATGTGCTATTTGGATATACAATAATTTTTGTAGCTCTTAGTTTTATGAAAATAGATGAATTTAACCAAAACGTGAAAATTGAGAGATAGTGAAAATATTAATTTATAATAATAACTTCTATGTAAAATTACTGTTCTTCCTATATCTCTCTTGCATAATTGAAATCTTGGTACTATTCTCTCTCTTTTTTTGTCATTTAAAGAGACATGTCACCCAAATGCTGAATCACGTGAAAGTGATGCAGAATATCTTTGAAAAACTGTCTAGAAAATATCACATAAAGATTTCTTGGAATCTTGGTAAATCAATATTGAGTAACCATACAAGATGATTGTCTCAGGGCTTGCTAGGCAGGGCCGTCTTAAACACAGGGCAAAAGGGGCAGCTGCCCAGGGCCCCGTCTTTGTTGAGGGGCCCAAGAGTCCTAAAAAAAAAATATATATATTTTTTTTGGTTCATGCTATACTGCTGATGTCATGTGACATGAGGGACACACACAGTCAGTACTAATACTGTCACAGTCAAAAGTTCTCTGCTTATATTTATTTGTGAGAAACTGTGCCAGACCGTGCTGGTGTCATGTGACATGCCAAGCTAGTGCCATGTGCTGTTTTAGATGTGCACTGTGAAGCACTGAATGCTAAGCCCTAACTCAGTATCCAGACAATCCCACTGCATCGGAAAAGGTCCTGCTGGGGTTACCACTGTTACCAGGTAACTGCTCTGGTGGTGGGGATTGTTTCTGTGTAGGGCTGACTGTAGGCGTATGCAGCAGAAAGCTGGAGTGGCAGGCACGTGAGGATTTGAGCATCTGTGCAGCTGCACACACTGCTCTCTTTAGTCTTGAGGCTGTGTGACTCGTCTCACACTGTATCCATGCAGCCTTGGACAGACAGCATCCAGTCTGCTGGTCCCCTTAGCCCTGCTCTTTCTGCTGTGGCCCTAAGATCAACTAACTGAAGTTTGTTTGGGGAACAGTGCTTTGTAGAAAGGTGTCAGTGGTAAGAATAAGTGAGTGCACACACGCCCCTCCCCCATGCAGCATTGTCTAGTGCAGGGTGAGATGGAACTTGTTTCTAGCAAAGAAGTGAAATGTGCTGCTGTGGCTGATGTATACTGTCATGCTGATACTTCACACATTAAGGTAAGGTTTATTTTTATAGTTTTATTTTCTCTCTGTCTCAGATTTTACAGCTTCCCATAGTAGTTCTGCTGTTTCAGTCAGTGGGCGCCATGTACTAAGCATCGAAGTGACCGTCTGAATTTCCGCGTCAAAATTCGCTCGCAATCTGCATCTCGTATTTACCAATCTACGATCGAATAGAAAAAACACTATTTTTCATCAGCTATCGTAATTTTACGCAACTGATCGTTCCTAAGCCTTTTTCCACTTACTACATGTTCGATTGCACGTAAATTCACTTTAATCGGAAATTCTGAATGTTACAACTAATCCGCCCGCTCCAACTTTCACTGTAACTTTGCGTGATTTGCTTCGCGACCATTTAGGTAGCGAATACAATAGAAAACTATTGTACTACGATACGAAAACTACTATGGAGTATATTAGAAACTTGAAAATGTTTTGAGAAGTAATCAAATTACTAAATCAAGGGACAGTAAACCAAAAATTTTTCAATCATGATTCTGTTACAGAATACAATTTTATAAAACATTAACGTAAGAGACACATTTTTGGTGCAGACAATTAAACAATATAAATATTAATTTGGAGATTAATTTATAATTACCTTGAATATCGCTATCACAGTCATCGGTTATGCCCTCAATAACCTCCGTGCCAAGCCTCTGTAAAACTTTTCTTTCAAAGTCAGTCAAATCTGCGACATAAGGTTGTCCGCCTCCAGTACCTCGTGCATATTGCTTTTCTTTGGCAATTTTGGCTTTAGTTTGATGCTTTATATCGTTGAATCTTTTTTTGCAGGAGTCGATATCTTTTTTAGTTGGTCCTTGAGCACTCACAGCGTCCCTAATTTTTTCCCCAAATAAACTTCTTATGAGCACCATAAATATTGTCATAATATTCGAGTACTAGATCAACAAGTACAACATTCTGTTGATGAGAGAAATTAGGGTTGCGAGTCTTCTTAGAAGTAGCTAAATCTCCGGAGCAAGCCATCTTCTCAAAGTGAATACCGAAAAGTAAATAAACAATATTCTAAGATTTCTGGGAAAATGCACATTCTTATACATGTCAGCAACCAGACGTTGCCGCTTGTCTGACGATTATGACACCTAGATGATCACGTGGGTGAAGAACTAAACCAATTAGGTTGCAAACTGCTTCGTAACTTTGCTCTTTCGCGCCGAACAAAGCTTCAAAGTTATCAATAATCTGATTGTCTTCGAGACACAAAAGACGTGAAATTTTACGGCTTGGTTTTTAGTACATTCATGTAACGAAGTTCTATCCGCATGGTGCGAATGCTGGCGGGTTAATTCGATACGGTCTGTGCGAAAAATTTGACGCCTTAGTACATGGCGCCCAGTAAACTTATATTTGTCTGCACCGCCATGCTTCCTCCTCAGTCTTTACCTTGCTTTGCTCCTGTTGGCTGCCCTAAATCTCTTTAACCAGCTAACCTCACACCAGAATCACATTCAAAAGCATATTAAATTAATTCACAGTGGAGGAATTTATATATTTATTGACTTATTAGTACTGCTTAGTTCTAGTTTCACATATTGCAATTTGTTTTTTTAAATGATTAGCCCAGCAGTGGGTTATCCACTGCTGGGCTAATAATTTTAAAAAAAATTATACAATAAATTGATTTAGTTGTTTTTTGGGATGTTGGGGTGGAGGGCAAAATTGCATGGGTGGTGCCCCAAGAAAATGTTTGCCCAGGGTCCAGTCAATATTAAAGATGGCCCTGTTGCTAGGCAGTGTGCATCTGGCATGTGCCAGTTTAAGGAGGTTTACTACGAAATCTCACAATATTATACTCAAATATCACAAAATCACAGTAACGCAAAATGTACACTGATGAAGCTGATTGGCTGTTTTTTTTACCATGCATATGACAGTACGAAGAGTAGCTGGATCACAGAATACTTACTCTGGTGAGCTTAAGAAATTTTGAGACAAAATATTTTTGTTTACAACGAGAAATTCATGTGATATTTTCTAGTCAGATTTTTACAGTTATACTGCATCACTTTCAAAGGTTTTAGTATATGAGTATCATGTCTCTTTAAAGTGGAAAATTCATTAGCTTTTTCCAATATGAGGTATTTTATATCATTCATGGTTTAAATATAAAATATAAAGAAAACACATATATAATGTCTTCATGCCAAAGCAATTACCTCTTAGTCTCCATTGAATGATAACCCTGGCATTGTGTCTTATAGGAGTTTGCCAAGGTGAGGGTTCTGAGTGGAGTTTTTACCCAAATTTTGGCCTTCCCTTCACATATCACACTGGGAAGCGATGTGTCTTTGATGGCTTGCACTTACGAAACTGGACATCATTAGATGTAAAGACACTGCCCTCGTGTCTGGGAAGAAGGAAAAAAGGTAATTTAATTAATGGAGGCCATACAGCCATTTTACCGTGAATGATTTGTTATGTCCAATAATCCATATTTTGCTGATTCAAAAATGTAATAAAATATATAGATCTATTTCTGTTAACGATGAGATTGGATTTCTTTTGATTACCTAAAATTCATTAATCAGCGGATCATCAATTATTAAAAGTATGTAGATTATATTATTTTATCTTTTGCACTTATTTTAAAGAAAAACTTTTATTGATGAAAAAGTAGTAACAATGTTTTCTTAAACTTTTGTTTCAGACATTAGAGGAGAATCAGAATGCTGTAGAATAACTTATTAACTATTTTATCTACAAAATTCTTCATATACTTTAATGGTGATTTTCTGTTTAAACATGTAGGCCTAGATTTAGAGTTTGGCGTTAGCCGTCAAAACCAGCGTTAGAGGCTCCTAACGCTGGTTTTGGGCTACTGCCGGTATTTAGAGTCAGTCAGGAAAGGGTCTAACGCTCACTTTGCAGCCGCGACTTTTCCATACCGCAGATCCCTCTACGCCATTTGCGTATCCTATCTTTTCAATGGGATCTTTCTAACGCTGGTATTTAGAGTCGTGGCTGAAGTGAGCGTTAGAAATCTAACGACAAAACTCCAGCCGCAGAAAAAAGTCAGTAGTTAAGAGCTTTCTGGGCTAATGCCGGTTTATAAAGCTCTTAACTACTGTGGTCTAAAGTACACTAACACCCATAAACTACCTATGCACCCCTAAACCGAGGCCCCCCCCACATCGCCGCCACTCTATTAAAATTTTTAACCCCTAATCTGCCGACCGCAAACCGCAGCAACCTACATTATCCCTATGTACCCCTAATCTGCTGCCCCTAACACCGCCGACCCCTATATTATATTTATTAACCCCTAATCTGCCCCCCACAATGTCGCCGCCAGCTACCTACAATAATTAACCCCTAATCTGCTGACCGCACAGCGCCGCTACTATAATAAAGTTATTAACCCCTAATCTGCCTGACTCCCGCCTCACTAACCCTATAAGAAATAGTATTAACCCCTAATCTGCCCTCCCTAACATCGCCGACACCTAACTTCAATTATTAACCCCTAATCTGCCGACCGGATCTCGCCGCTACTCTAATAAATGGATTAACCCCTAAAGCTAAGTGTAACACTAACACCCCCCTAAGTTAAATATAATTTAAATCTAACGAAATAAATTAACTCTTATTAAATAAATTATTCCTATTTAAAGCTAAATACTTACCTGTAAAATAAACCCTAATATAGCTACAAGATAACTAATAATTATATTGTAGCTATTTTAGGATTAATATTTATTTTACAGGCAACTTTGTATTTATTTTAACCAGGTACAATAGCTATTAAATAGTTAAGAACTATTTAATAGCTAAAATAGTTAAAATAATTACAAAATTACCTGTAAAATAAATCCTAACCTAAGTTACAATTAAACCTAACACTACACTATCAATAAATTAATTAAATACAATACCTACAATTATCTACAATTAAACCTAACACTACACTATCAATAAATTAATTAAATACAATACCTACAAATAACTACAATTAAATAAACTAACTAAAGTACAAAAAATAAAAAAGAACTAAGTTACAAAAAAATAAAAAAATATTTACAAACATTAGAAAAATATTACAACAATTTTAAACTAATTACACCTACTCTAAGCCCCCTAATAAAATAACAAAGACCCCCAAAATAAAAAAATGCCCTACCCTATTCTAAATTAAAAAAGTTCAATGCCATGCCAGGTTCACCGATCCGTCCTCCGAAGTCTTCATCCAAGCCCAAGCGGGGGCTGGCGATCCATAATCCGGCTGAAGTCTTCTATCAAGCGGCGGCTGAAGAGGTCCAGAAGAGGCTCCAAAGTCTTCATCCTATCCGGGAAGAAGAGGAGATCCGGACCGGCAACCATCTTGATCCAAGCGGCATCTTCTATCTTCATCCGATGACGAACGGCTACATCTTGAAGACCTCCGACGCGGATCCATCCTCTTCTTCCGACGTCCAAATGAAGAATGAAGGTTCCTTTAAGGGACGTCATCCAAGATGGCGTCCCTCGAATTCCGATTGGCTGATAGGATTCTATCAGCCAATCGGAATTAAGGTAGGAAAATTCTGATTGTCTGATGGAATCAGCCAATCAGATTCAAGTTCAATCCGATTGGCTGATTGGATCAGCCAATCAGATTGAGCTCGCATTCTATTGGCTGATCGGAATAACCAATAGAATGCGATCTCAATCTGATTGGCTGATACAATCAGCCAATCGGAATGAACTTGAATCTGATTGGCTGATTCCATCAGCCAATCAGAATTTTCCTACCTTAATTCCGATTGGCTGATAGAATCCTATCAGCCAATCAGAATTCGAGGGACGCCATCTTGGATGACGTCCCTTAAAGGAACCTTCATTCTTCATTTGGACGTCGGAAGAAGAGGATGGATCCGCGTTGGAGGTCTTCAAGATGGAGCTGTTCATCATCGGATGAAGATAGAAGATGCCGCTTGGATCAAGATGGTTGCCGGTCCGGATCTCCTCTTCTTCTCGGATAGGATGAAGACTTTGGAGCCTCTTCTGGACCTCTTCAGCCGCCGCTTGATAGAAGACTTCAGCCGGATTATGGATCGCCAGCCCCCGCTTGGTCTTGGATGAAGACTTCAGAGGCTTGGATGAAGACTTCGGAGGACGGATCGGTGAACCTGGCATGGTGAAGATAAGGTAGGAAGATCTTCAGGGGCTTAGTGTTAGGTTTATTTAAGGGGGGTTTGGGTTAGATTAGGGGTATGTGGGTGGTGGGTTGTAATGTTGGGGGGGTATTGTATGTTTTTTTTTATAGGCAAAAGAGCAGTTTTCTTTGGGGCATGCCCCGCAAATGGCCCTTTTCAGGGCTGTTAAGGTAAAAGAGCTTTGAACTTTTTTAATTTAGAATAGGGTAGGGCATTTTTTTATTTTGGGTGTCTTTGTTATTTTATTAGGGGGCTTAGAGTAGGTGTAATTAGTTTAAAATTGTTGTAATATTTTTCTAATGTTTGTAAATATTTTTTTATTTTTTGTAACTTAGTTCTTTTTTATTTTTTGTACTTTAGTTAGTTTATTTAATTGTAGTTATTTGTAGGTATTGTATTTAATTAATTTATTGATAGTGTAGTGTTAGGTTTAATTGTAACTTAGGTTAGGATTTATTTTACAGGTAATTTTGTAATTATTTTAACTATTTTAGCTATTAAATAGTTATTAACTATTTAATAGCTATTGTACCTGGTTAAAATAAATACAAAGTTGCCTGTAAAATAAATATTAATCCTAAAATAGCTACAATATAATTATAATTTATATTGTAGCTATATTAGGGTTTATTTTACAGGTAAGTATTTAGCTTTAAATAGGAATAATTTATTTAATAAGAGTTAATTTATTTTGTTAGATTTAAATTATATTTAACTTAGGGGGGTGTTAGTGTTAGGGTTAGACTTAGCTTTAGGGGTTAATCCATTTATTATAGTAGCGGCGAGATCCGGTCGGCAGATTAGGGGTTAATAATTGAAGTTAGGTGTCGGCGATGTTAGGGAGGGCAGATTAGGGGTTAATACTATTTCTTATAGGGTTAGTGAGGCGGGAGTGAGGCGGATTAGGGGTTAATAACTTTATTATAGTAGAGGCGCTGTGCGGTCAGCAGATTAGGGGTTAATTATTGTAGGTAGCTGGTGGCGACGTTGTGGGGGGGCAGATTAGGGGTTAATAAATAAAATATAGGGGTCGGCGGTGTTAGGGGCAGCAGATTAGGGGTACATAGGGATAACGTAGGTTGCGGCGGTGTACGGAGCGGCAGATTAGGGGTTAATAATAAAATGCAGGGGTCAGCGATAGCGGCGGTGGCAGAATAGGGGTTAATAAGTGTAAGGTTAGGGGTGTTTAGACTCGGGGTTCATGTTAGGGTGTTAGGTGCAGACGTAGGAAGTGTTTCCCCATAGGAAACAATGGGGCCGCGTTAGGAGCTGAACGCTGCTTTTTTGCAGGTGTTAGGTTTTTTTTCAGCTCAAACTGCCCCATTGTTTCCTATGGGGGAATTGTGCACAAGCACGTTTTTGAAGCTGGCCGCGTCCGTAAGCACCGCTGGTATCGAGAGTTGCAGTTGCGGTAAATATGCTATACGCTCCTTTTTTGGAGCCTAACGCAGCCCTTCTGTGAACTCTAAATACCAGCGGTATTTAAAAGGTGCGGGGAAAAAAAAGCATGCGTAGCTAATGCACCCCTTTGGCCGCAAAACTCTAAATCTAGGCGGTAGTTTTCCTTAAAGGGACACTTAAGTCAAAATAAACTTTTATGATTCAGAAAGAGCAGCAGTTTTAAGACACTTTCCAATTTACTTATATCATCAAATTTTGCAGTCTTTTTATGCACACTTTCTGGGGAACAAGCTCCTACTGAGCATGTGTACAAGCTCACAGTGTATACGTATACTAGTCTGTGATTGGCTGATGTCTGCCACATGATTCAGGGGGCCGGAAAATGGGAGATGAAATACATTTGTCCACACGACATTTGATAAATCTACCCCATTGTCTTTTTATTATGCACTTGTTAATCTTGCAATTCTACTGCATTAAGCGGTCCTTGAGAGACATTGTACAATAGATTTTTCTTTGCATAAATGTTTTGTATATGATCCACTTATATATCCCATTTTAGAGTGTTTTTGTAAAAATATATAGTTTTGCTTATTTTTAAATAAGATTGTGCTGATTTTCAGACTCCTAACCAAGCCCCAAAGTTTTAGATGTATACTGATGTCTACAGATTCCTGTTTGTGTAATCTGTCTTTAAAGGGGTGATTATTGGATGCAATTGGGTTGTAGGGTGCATATATAACCACAATCTGGAACTTTTATTAATGCAATCGAATATAATATAATTCTAATATAAATTAAAGGGGGAAGGAATATCCCAGTAATCCCCTTTGATAAAAATGGGGTGCATGCATTATACTGAGTCAACGTAAAATAGGGCTGGTCTACAATTTTTCCAGGGCTGCTTTTTATTCCCAGACCGGCCCTGATGGAGGGTAGGGGGGAGTGACTGCTCTTCTTGCTTTGCCAGCCCCTTCCACTGGTTGTTCCAGCCTAACCTCATCAACAGAGCTAAACTGGGAGCTTCTAAGTAAGTTTTTTAAAGGTTTTATACTGGATTTGTATATCAGTATCTGTGCATATTCTTCTTTATAGTAATGTCTATTACATGCAGTCATATGAAAATTGGTTTATATAGTCCCTTTGTGAATATTTTTGTTCCCAGTTATTTAAAAGGACATTAGTAGAGTGTAGAGGTCAACCTTCTTCCTGCATCCTACACACTTTTAGTTGCATGTTAGTCTAGGGCAAAACATTTTGAGAGTATGTGCCCAAATTTGTGATAATAAAGAAAATTAATGAGGGCACACAATGCCTTAATTAAATAGACATTGAAAAACGTTATTTTATAGTGAGACAGCAGCTGTCAAAGACAAATTTGAGTATTTTTTGAGGGACCTCGCAGTACTGACAAGATTTCTTAGATCAACTCGCTTGAGGTGAGAGCTTTAGATCATCGTGCCCAGAGAGAGAAATACGATAATGGGTTAGCTTTCCCTTTAAGTTCAGCCAATTACTGGCCACTTTATTAGGTACACCTGTTCAGTTGCTTGGTAACACAAATTGCTAATCAGCCAATCACATGGCAGCAACTCAATGCATTTAGGCATCTAGACGTGGTGAAGACGATTTGTTGAAGTTCAAAGTTCAAACTCAAATAACCTCTCGTTACAACCAAGGTATGCAGAATACCATCTCTGAGTGCACAACACATTGAACCTTGAAGAAGATGGGCTATAGCAGCAGAAGACCACACAGGGCACCACTTCTGTCAGCTAAGAACATGAAACTGAGGCTACAATTCGCACAGGCTCAACAAAATTGGACAATAGAAGATTGGAAAAATGTTGCCTGGTCTGATGAGTCTCGATTTCAGCTGCGACATTCAGATGGTAGGGTCAGAATTTGGAGTAAACAACATGAAAGCATGGATCCATCCTGCCTTGTATCAATGGTTCAGGCTGGTGGTGGTGTAATAGTGTGGGGGATATTTTCTTGGCACACTTTGGGCCCCTTAGTATCAATTGAGCATTGTTAAAATGCCACGGCCTACCTGAGTATTGTTTCTGACCATGTCCATCCCTTTATGACTACAGTATACCCATCTTCTCAATCCAATAGAGCACCTTTGGGATGTGGTGGAATGGGAGATTCGCATCATGGATGTGCAGCCGACAAATCTGCAGCAACTGCTTGATGCTATCATGTCAATATGGACTAAAATCTCTGAGGAATGTTTCCAACACCTTGTTAAATCTATGCCACAAATAATTAAGGCAGTTCTGAAGGCAAAAGGGGTCCAACCTGGTACTAGCAAGGTGTACCTATTAAAGTGGAAGGTGAGTATATATATATATATAAAATCAAAAGTCACAAAGACAATGCAGCACTCACCGTTTTTTTCAGCATTTAAAATTCAGCTTTATTTAACAAACGTTAAAATTCCATAGCCCAAATATTTTGGTTTCTGTCTGGCACCTTTCTCAATGGGTTAACATCCAACAAATTACGGCATAACAAACATACCCACCACACCCCTATTTATACCCCATCATTAACAGTTCCTGTTTGCTGCAGCCAATCCGGATACCCGTACGCATCACACGTAGTATGTTTAACTTCAGCAAAGCACCTATTTAATCGTGTTCAATCACGTGACAATGATGTCACCACTCTCTACTTACAGTGTACATGGCACCCGCTCTGTCTGATCGCCTGCAGCAAACCAGCTGATCCCTTAAGTTAAAGAGACAGCCCACCCTTAAAAACACACTGCTATATATAAACACAGGTGCTAAAGCTTACTGACAACTTCAAATCTCACAGAGTATGGTATAGACTCATGTCAGTGCCACAGACTCAGGGCAACAAAGCGTTATGGCCCTTAGGCCATAATCCAGATTCAACTAAGCTAGCTCAGTTAATTCAAAAAAATAAACTGAGATCCAGCATTGTATTGAGTCCTTTTGGGGCTACTGTGTCCAATCGATAAATCCATTGGGTCTCAGTTTGGAGCAGCCGCTTGTGTCTATCTCCTCCTCTTTTTAATGGAGGTATATAGTCTATCAACATTACAGGCATAAACGTATACAGTCACAACATTTATGGCAACCTAATTTTCTTCCATCCAACCAGGATGTCTTCTGGTAGCATCTTGTTGGATCATTGTGGACCAACATGTCCTTCAAATTTGGAGCTTTTCTAGGGCAGACATATATAAAAAGTTACACTATACCCCTATTCATAATATTTGAATATAAAACAACCGGAATAACCACTAGATCAAAGAGATTTATTCACTCATTTATTAGCTCCTAATACTGTGTGGGCTTGCATAGCGTTGCATACTAACAACCAGTGATATACACTCCGCCTGTTTGTTGCAATTTATTGTGCAATAATCTTACAATAATGTATATGACACATAGATAATATAGATATTCGAGTGACTGAGGTCTTAGTTCCATAACTGCAACTACAAATGTAACACAAACCTAACCAGAATTATCACTTACGCGGTGATTATTTTCCTGCAGGCATCCATAGTATTATTAACATTGTCAGAACTATATAGGACTAATTTATGTATTCATCAGCTTCTAATTATATTGGAAACTTTGTATAACATAATATACCAACAGGTGCACAAGGGCAATAGCGCATTAATAAAAGGTTGATGCATATATTTACCAGCCTCCAATTGCTGCAGACTTTCTCAACATTATATACTTATCCTATGTGAATAATACCAATCTGCCTATCGTAATTCACTTTGTAGCAACTGTTAATATTGTTAAACAACCATATTTATCTTTTTAATCCTTTATTAGGTCAGGCCTATCTTACTGGCATAATTCAGGAATTCAATATTTATCCTTTAATGATAGTTATTTCTACTTGAATCTATACACCCTACAGATTGATATTATTAACTATTATTAAATGGTATTAGCTATCTATGCCAGTGTATAGTTATTAAACATCCGGTATAGAGAATCCTAGTGGTTACTGGCACCCCTCAACATCCTGATATTTCAACTTTGATTGGCCCAGTGTTGATTATCATTCCACCCTGAGTATATGAGTTTACATACACCATCCAATACACTACTTGGTAATCCGCTATAGGTATCAGTGATGCAGAAATAACATCTTGATAACGCATCTTAGAATCCTATTTATATTTTAAACTTCACACATCTGTTTTAATTTAAGCAATAAAAGCTATGTTTTAATTATAGACTAAGTTTTCTACCCCTTGCACAATGATGTATTTAACTTAAGGGGAGACAGAAGTGCTATATATGTGCATACGTTTCGTTCAAATTTCTTTGCCTTAACTCTGTAAATTTTGTATATGCACGAGCACTCTAGCCTGAATGTACACTATAATACAAACTATATAGGGCATCCCCATATTATCTTTGTAGTGCTATTGCAACCTGCTGGTTGTACATAGTCATGTGGCTTTGCTGAAGTTCAACATACTACGCGTGATGCGTACGGGTATCCGGATTGGCTGCAGCAAAAAGGAACTGTTAATGATGGGGTATAAATAGGGGTGTGGTTAGTATGTTTCTTATGCCGTAATTTGTTGGATATTAACCCATCGAGAAAGGTGTCAGACAGACACCGAAACATTTGAGCTATGGAATTTTAACATTTTTTAAATAAAGCTGAATTTTACATGCTGAAAAAAATGATGAGTGCTGCATTGTCTTCGTGACTCTTGATTCTGAATACATTTTTGCATATGCACCCCGGTGGATGTTAAATAAGGAAGTGAGTGCTCTTGATCTGGATCTTCACTGTTATATATATGTATATAAATGCGTATATATGTATATAAATGCATACTGCATAGTATTTATCAGCAATTTAAGGGACATGAAACACTTCGAGATTTTAATATAAAATATTTAATCATGCATAGTAAAATACTTTGCACTATAATTTTTTATGTCCTCTTGATCTTTAAAGGAACATGAAACCCACATTTTTTCTTTCATGATTTAGAAAGAGTATGCAATTTTATAGGAGATAGAAAGGAACAGGTGCACAGCCCGACTCAACTGTATTAAAACAAATACATTTAATGGCCCCTATAATGAGTATCTACTCACAAGATAAAAAAGATACATATGCACATATAGTAAAAAGCTGTCTCAGTCTCCGTTCCACTTTGAAGTTACAGTCTTGCGGGGATAGAATGCGAGTGGGTAAAGTCTCTGTCCACTTCTATTGCCCCCTTATTTAGTCAGTGATTGCACGGTGGTCCATCCGTTCAGGAGAGAGTCAGTACGTTAATATTAAAATAGGTAAAAAACATACCACAGAACAATCCCTCTGTGTCTGCTTTCATGCACAATATTGTACAATACTGAAAGTACGGAGGCCTCCTATGGACAAAAAGTCTCTACGCGTCTCGTTTCACACCAGCAAAACTTTTTCAAGAGTATTAGTCCTTCTCAATTGTTAGGCTTATATATGCACAGCCTGTCAGTGCGCTCCTCCCATGAACTATAAACTATGAACCAACTTATTTTCGGTATGATGGACATGTATCTTGTCCTACTTTTACATTTGTATTTTAGGATATAGTTCGAGGTAGAGTTTAAACAACTTTCTAATTTACTTCTATTATCTACTTTGCTTCATTATCTTAATATTCTTAGCTGAAAAGCATATCTAGATAGGTTCAGTAGCTGCTGATTTGTGGCTGCACATAAATGCTTCGTGTAATTGGCTCACCAATGTGCATTGATAGTTCTTCAACATAGGATATCTAAAGAATGAAGCAAAATTAGATAATAGAAGTAAATTCGGATGTTTAAAATTGTATTCTATACCCGAATCATGAAAGAAACATTTTGGGTTTAGCTTCGCTTTAAGTATATATATATTATAGTATATTGAGGGTTTTCCCAATCCTGCAAACTGGAAATGCACACTGTAGATTTCACAAGCTTTACGCTTCAGCATACCTGTCCCTAATTGGCCTTAGCAGAGATCCGAAACCACAAAAAATAGAATTTATGGTAACATGACAGGGGAAAGCTGTGTCTACTCCAGCAACTGGTCCTAATTGGCTCAAATAAGGCAATTGCAGGGTGAAATTTGGCTATTGAAAAACATTTGCAGCAAACATAGTGTTAACTCATTCAGAAAAAAATAGCACTTACCTAGTTTGTTATTGTAAGAAAGCACAAAAATCTTGTAATTACTTTCTGCTAGATTACGAGTTTTGTCGGTAAAGACTTGCGGTTCTAACAAACCTTTTTTTTCCAGCGCTCACTTAAGTCAATGCTGGTATAACAAGTTTTCTGAATGGCTGTATTAGCCTCAGAAAAGTGAGCGTTGAGCAAATTTAGCTCCACATCTCACTGTAATACCAGCGTTTCTTAAGTCAGCAGTGAGCTGGCTGAACGTGCTTGTGCACAATTTCCCCATAGGAAACAATGGGGCTGAGCTGGCTGAAAAAAAAAACTAACACCTGCAAAAAAGCAGCGTCCAGCTTCTAACGCAGCCCCATTGTTTCCTATGGGGAAAAAAAATATTTCTGCACCTAACACCATAACATAAACCCCAAGTCTAAACACCCCTAATCTTACACTTATTAACCCCTAATCCACCGCCCCCGACATCGTCGCCACCTACATTATACTATTAACCCCTAATCTGCTGCTCCGGACACCGCCGCCACCTACATTATACTTATGAACCCCTAATCTGCTGCCCCCAACATCGCCGACACCTACATTATATTTATTAACCCCTAATCTGCCCCCCCAACGTCGCCGCAACCTAACTACCCTTATTAACCCCTAATCTGCCGGCCGGACATCGCCGTCATTTTAATAAATGTATTAACCCCTAAACCGCCACACTCCCGCCTCACAAACACTAGTTAATTTTTATTAACCTCTAATCTGCCTGCCCTAACATCGCCGACACCTACTTACATTTATTAAACCCTAATTTGCCACCCCCAACGTCGCTGCTACTATAATAAAGTTATTAACCCCTAAACCTAAGTCTAACCCTAACACCCCCCTAATTTAAAAATAATTTAAATACATCTAAATAAAATAACTACAATTAAATAAATTATTCCTATTTAAAACTAAATACTTACCTGTAAAATAATTTGTATTTATTTTAACTAGGTAGAATAGTTATTAAATAGTTATTAACTATTTAATAACTACCTAGCTAAAATAAGTACAAAATTACCTGTAAAATAAATCCTAACCTAAGTTACAATTACACCTAACACTACACTATCATAAAATAAATTACCTAAACTACCTACAATTAAATACAATTAAATACAATAAACTAAATTACGAAAAAAAAAAAAAATTACAGAAAATAAAAAAAATTACAAGAAATTTAAACTAATTACACCTAATCTAATCCCCCTAATAAAATAAAAAAGCCCCCCAAAATAATAAAACTCCCTGCCCTACACTAAATTACAAATAGCCCTTAAAAGGGCCTTTTGCGGGGCATTGCCCCAAAGTAATCAGCTCTTTCACTAGCCCTTAAAAGGGCTTTTAGCGGGGCATTGCCCCAAAGTAATCAGCTCTTTTACCTGTAAAAAAAAGAAATACAATACCCCCCCAACATTACAACCCACCACCCACACACCCCTACTCTAACACTACCCCATTGAAGATCACCCTAACTTGAACCGTCTTCACCTAGCCGGGCACCACTGGTCATCCGATGGGGCAGAAGAGGACATCCGGACCGGCAGAAGTCTTCATCCTATCCGGGCAGAAGAGGACATCCAGACCAGTAGACATCTTCATCCAAGCGGAATCTTCTATCTTCATCCATCCGACGAGGAACGGCTCCATCTTGAAGACCTCCGGCACGGAACATCCTTCTAGGCCGACGACTACCCGACGAATAAATATTCCTTTAAATTACGTCATCCAAGATGGCGTCTCTCTAATTCCGATTGGCTGATAGCCTGATCAGCCAATCGGAATTAAGGTAGGAAATATCCAATTGGCTGATGCAATCAGCCAATTGGATTGAAGTTCAATCCGATTGGCTGATTGAATCAGCCAATAGAATTGACCTCGCATTCTATTGGCTGATCCAATCAGCCAATCGGATTGAACTTCAATCCGATTGGCTGATTAAATCAACCGATCAGATTTTTCCTACCTTAATTCCGATTGGCTGATAGAATCCTATCAGCCAATCGGAAGTCGAGGGACACCATCTTGGATGACGTCATTTAAAGGAACCTTCATTCGTCGTTAGTCCGTCGGCCTAGAAAGATGTTCCGCTCTAGAGGTCTTAAAGATGGAGCCATTCCTCGTCGGATGGATGAAGATAGAAGATGCCGCTTGGATGTAGATGTCTACCGGTCCGGATGTACTCTTCTGCCCGGATAGGATGAAGACTTCTGCCGGTCCGTATATCCTCTTCTGCCCCATCGGATGACCAGTGGTGCCCGGCTGGGTGAAGACGGCTCAAGGTAGGGTGATCTTCAATGGGGTAGTGTTAGGTTTATTTAAGGGGGGATCGGGTGTGTTTTAGAGTAGGGGTGTGTGGGTGGTGAGTTGTAATGTTGGGGGGTATTGTATTTCTTTTTTTTTACAGGTAAAAGAGCTGATTCCTTTGGGGCAATGCCCCGCAAAAGGCCCTTTTAAGGGCTATTTGTAATTTAGTGTAGGGCAGGGAATTTTATTATTTTGGGGGGCTTTTTTTTTAGGTGTAATTAGTTTAAACTTCTTGTAATTTTTTTATTTTCTGTAATTTAGTGTGGGGGGGGGGTTTCCCGTAATTTAGTTTATTGTATTTAATTATAATTAACCCCTTAACGACTGAGGACGTGCAGGGTACGTCCTCAGAAAAAAGGCAGTTAATGCCTGAGAACGTACCCTGCACGTCCTCAGTGTGGAAAGCAGCTGGAAGCGATCCTGCTCGCTTCCAGCTGCTTTCCGGTTATTGCAGTGATGCCTCGATATGGAGGCATCCTGCAATAACCTTTTTAAGTCATCCGGTGCAGAGAGAGCCACTCTGTGGCCCTCTCTGCACCAGAGATCGGTGTCTACCTGCGTTGGTGGGTGGGAGCCGGAACGGGAGGCGGGTGGCGGCCATCGATGGCCATGTGGATGTGAAGGGGGGCGGGATCGTGGGCGGGGGTGGCTGGGGGCACGCACGGGCGCGCGCGCGTGCACGGGAGGGTGGGGGCGGGCGCGTGCACGGGGAGGGAGCGGGTGGGAACCGCTACACTGCAGAAAATGGGGAAATAAAAAATATATCAAAAAATAAAATTTAAACAATCAGCAAGGTGGTGGGGGTTTGTCTGTGGGGGAAGCTACACTACAGAAAAAAACAAAAAAACACAAAAAAAAGCACTTTTTATTGTAAACTGGGTACTGGCAGACAGCTGCCAGTACCCAAGATGGCCCCCAATAAGGCAGAGGGGAGGGTTAGAGAGCGGTTTTGGGGGGGATCAGGGAGGTTGGGGGCTAAGGGGGGGATCCTACACAGTAGCATATGTAAATATGCTAAAAAAAAATTCATTTTTTTTTAAAAACCCTTTTATTTTAGTACTGGCAGACTTTCTGCCAGTACTTAAGATGGCGGGGACAATTGTGGGGTGGGGGAGGGAAGGGAGCTGTTTGGGAGGGATCAGGGGGTGGGATGTGTCAGATGGGAGGCTGATCTCTGCACTAAAGCTAAAATTAACCCTGCAAGCTCACTACAAACTCCCTAATTAACCCTTTCACTGCTAGCCATAATACACGTGTGAGGCGCAACAGGATTTAGTGGCCTTCTAATTACCAGAGAGCAACGCCAAAGTCATATATGTCTGCTATTTCTGAACAAAGGGGATCCCAGACAAGCATTTACAACCATTTGTGCCATAATTGCACAAGCTGTTTGTAAATGATTTCAGTGAGAAACCTAAAATTGTGAAAAATTTTACGTTTTTTTTAATTTGATCGCATTTGGCGGTGAAATGGTGGCATGAAATATACCAAAATGTGCCTAGATCAATACTTGGGGTTGTCTACTACACTACACTAAAGCTAAAATTAACCCTACAAGCTCCCTAAAAGCTCCCTAATTAACCCCTTAACTGCTGGGCATGATACACTTGTGGTGCGCAGTGGCATTTAGCGGCCTTCTAATTACCAAAAAGCAATGCCAAAGCCATATATGTGTGCTATTTCTGAACAAAGGGGATCCCAGAGAAGAATTTACAACCATTTATGCCATAATTGCACAAGCTGTTTGTAAATGATTTCAGTGAGAAACCTAAAGTTTGTGAAAAAATTTGTGAAAAAGTGAACAATTTTTTGTATTTGATCGCATTTGGCGGTGAAATGGTGGTATGAAATATACCAAAATTGGCCTAGATCAATACTTTGGGATGTCTACTAAAAAAAAATATATACATGTCAAGGGATATTCAGGGATTCCTGAAAGATATCAGTGTTCTAATGTAACTAGCGCTAATTTTGGAAAAAAATGGTTTGGAAATAGCAAAGTGCTACTTGTATTTATGGCCCTATAACTTGCAAAAAAGCAAAGAACATGTAAACATTGGGTATTTCTAAACTCAGGACAAAATTTAGAAACTATTTAGCATGGGTGTTTTTTGGTGGTTTTAGATATGTAACAGATTTTGGGGGTCAAAGTTAGAAAAAGTGTGTTTTTTTCCATTTTTCCTCATATTTTATCATTTTTTTTATAGTAAATTATAAGATATGATGAAAATAATGGTATCTTTAGAAAGTCCATTTAATGGCGAGAAAAACGGTATATAATATGTGTGGGTACAGTAAATGAGTAAGAAGAAAATTACAGCTAAACACAAACACCGCAAAAATGTAAAAATAGCCTTGGTCCCAAACGGACAGAAAATGGAAAAGTGCTCTGGTCACTAAGGGGTTAATTGTATTAGTTTAGGTAATTTATTTAATGATAGTGTAGTGTTAGGTGTAATTGTAACTTAGGTTAGGATTTATTTTACAGGTAATTTTGTACTTATTTTAGCTAGGTAGCTATTAAATAGTTAATAACTATTTAGTAACTATTCTACCTAGTTAAAATAAATACAAACTTGCCTGTAAAATAAAAATAAATCATAAGATAGCTACAATGTAATTATTAGTTATATTGTAGCTATCTTATGGTTTATTTTACAGGTAAGTATTTAGTTTTAAATAGGAATAATTTATTTAATTGTAGTTATTTTATTTAGATGTATTTAAATTATATTTAAATTAGGGGGTGTTAGGGTTAGACTTAGGTTTAGGGGTTAATAACTTTATTATAGTAGCGGCAACATTGGGGGTGGCAGATTAGGGGTTAATAAATCTAAGTAGGTGTCAGCGATGTTATGGCAGGCAGATTAGGGGTTAATAAAAATTAACTAGTGTTTGCGAGGTGGGAGTGTGGCGGTTTAGGGGTTAATACATTTATTAAAGTAGTGTCGATGTCCGGTCAGCATATTAGGGGTTAATAAGTGTAGTTAGGTTGCGGCAACGTTGTAGGCGGCAGATTAGGGGTTAATAAATGTAATGTAGGTGTCAGAAATGTTAGGGGCAGCAGATTAGGGGTTCATAAGTATAATGTAGGTGGCGGCGATGTCCGGTCAGCAGATTAGGGGTTAAAAATATTTATTATAGTGTTTGCGATGTGGGGGGGGCCTCGGTTTAGGGGTTAATAGGTAGTTTATGGGTTTTAGTGTACATTGCAGCACTTTAGTTAAGAGTTTTATGTTCCGGCGTTAGCCCATAAAACTCTTAACGACTGACTTTTATATGCGGTAGAAGTCTTGCCAGGAGAGGGTCTACCGCTCACTTCTTCCAAGACTCGTAATACCAGCGTTAGGCAAATCCCATAGAAATGATAGGATACGCAATTGACGTAAGGGGATTTGCGGTAGCCTCGAGTCGCGGAAGAAAAGTGAGCGGTGAGCCTCTACCTGCCAAACTAGTAATACCAGCGTTAGAAAAAAAGCAGCGTTGGGACCTCTCAACGCTGCTTTTTAAGGCTAACACAAAACTCGTAATCTCGCGGATTGTGTTTCATGCCCCTTTAAGCAAATGATCTGACAGCAAAATAACTTATGAACAGGGTTGTATTTTTATTTTAAAAAGAGATAAATTGTTTTAGGACAATGCCTTACAAAAAGTCCTTCTCCGAGCTATTGCTACAGTAACTTTTAGTGTTAGGATTTTTTATTTTAATGGTAGTTTTTTTTAAATTATTCTAACTTAGGGGGTATAAGGTTAGGGGTGTTACGGGTGTTAGCTGTTAGGAGGTAAGGGGGTACTTTGCAATGCTGGTTGTGGCAGTTTAGGGGTTAATAGTGTAGCTGAGTAATTTTTGATGTGGGGTGTGGTGGTTTAGGGGTTAATAGTGTAGCAGAATAGTTTGCAATGTGGAGGTGTGGCAGTTTAGGGGTTAATAGTGTAGCTGGGAAGTTTGTGATGTGGGGTTGTGGTGGTTTTGGGGTTAATTGTGTAGCAGAGTAGTTTGCAACGTTTTAGTTTAGTGCAACGTTTTAGTCTGGCCAAATTCTTTACGCAAACTTTCAAGTAGCATAAAAAATTTGAGCGTCAAATATGATTGCGTTCGAGCGATCGCCTTTAGTTTCAACTTGTAATACGAGCTCACATGTTAAATTTCACCCTGTGATGCAATATCGTAAGTGGCAATTGCAGATGGATATGTTCACTACTTGCGAAACTGTCTACCTGCAGGGAAGGTGAATTTTGCCCATTATGGACTAGTTTACAAGTGGTGCGCTAAAGGCAGTGCGAGTAGCGATAAGCAATATCGTGACTGTGCTAACAAGCATGCATATTTCAAGATAATTGAACATTGAATGAAAACGGTGGCGCTTGACAAGAATAATATAAATCTTTCCAATTTACCCTAAAGTGAAATGAATGATTGATACAGTTTGTCATTTCTATTTAGTATACAGGAGTGTTATGAGATTTGTTTTGTCTTTCAGATAAACTGAAATAGAACATTAAGGGATGATTAACTACAGTAAATCACATAATCAACAAGAAGACAATGCGATAACAATTACTCTGAATTTCAAATCAATAGTATATTTTTTTCTGACACATTTCAAAATCCTTTCCATTTCCCTGACCCCTGTATCATGTGACAGCCATCAACGAATCACAGACTCATATACATATACACTGTGAACTCTTACACATGCTCAGTAGGAGCTGGTGCTTCAAAAAGTGTGCAAAAATTGATAATGGAAGTATATTGACTTTTTTATTTTTTATGTTATATGTTATCTGAATCAGGAAAGGGACTTTAGTGTCACTTTTTAACACTGTTATTGTATTTGCAATGGTAGCTGATTGATTTTCCAGCAGAGGGAGCTTCTGTGCACACATTTTTAGAGAGTTCATTTTATCACATCTCCTTGATAGACACATGCATCACAAAATGTTAGCTCAATGGATTAGCACGCCTGACCTAGTGTAAAGTATAGGGGTTAAAAAAATGTTGCACAAAATAAATACATTAAAGGGTTACTAAACACCAAAAAAAATATTGTGTAATTCAGACAGAGCATGCCATTTAAAAAAAGTTTCCAATTTACTTCTATTATCAAATTTGCTACGTTGCCATGATATTCTGTGTTGAAGAGATACCTAGGTAGACATCTGGTGCACTGCATGGCAGGAAATAGTGCTGCCATCTAGTGTTCTTGCAAATGGATAATATTCTTGCACTGGAGCGAGTGCTGGAGTGATTGATCTAGCACCTCTGAGATGGTGAAAAGGAAAAAAGTATTCTGCTTCTTAAAGGGACACTCAATCAAAATTAAACTTTCATTATTCAGATAGAACATGCCATTTTAAACAACTTTCCAATTTACTTCCATTAACTAAATGTGCAGTCTTTTTATATTTAAACTTTTTGAGTCAACAGCTCCTACTGAGCATGTGCAAGAGTAAGTGTGTATGCATTTGTGAATGGCTGATGGCTGTCACATGGTACGTGTATGCATTTGTGAATGGCTGATGGCTGTCACATGGTACAGGGGGAGTGGAAAAAGACATAAATTTTAAAATTGTCAGAAAAAAAATCGACTACTCATTTGAAGTTCAGACTAAGTGCTATTGCATTGTCTTGTTATCTTGCATTTGTTGATTATGCAAATCTACTGTGTTGACTGGTCCTTTAATTACATGCTATCAGGCTTCCTTATGCAAACATGCTTCACAGAGCCAAAAAAGTCACAGTTACCCAATGTATCTCAAGCCTAGAAACAATCGCCTGTTTTTATTTATTTAATTTTTCTAAATGGCGCTTACACTTTATACCCCACACACAGTCTGAAAGAGCAGGTGATTGCCTTTCAAACGGTCTGTTGTGGTAGGGTTTTTTTTAAGCGTTGCTGATATTGAGGGGTTGTGTGCTCCCTCCCCTATCCAGCTACGTTCTTGTGCCTTTACTTCTGGGTTTCTGGGGCTTAGTGACGTTGACACGCGCATGTGAAGTGATGTCACTGCCATGAACGGAATCCCCAGACAATGCTGTTCTTCTATACCACCTTGTTACTGGGCTTTGCGTGATCAGCTCTGAAAATGCCCCTCTGGGTTAATGGCACACAGTTGTCATACACACTTAAAGCATTGTGCAGATGATGACCATGTGACCAAGGTTAATCAGTAAACTTTGCAAAATCTCAAAGAATAAACTGAACAATATAGAAGATAAAAGAAGAGGAGGCATATTTGTACAATTTAAAAATAAATATGTGCTGATCATAATCAACAAAATGTCATTTTAAAATGATTTAATTTGCTTTTATACTGTCCTGTTAGTTGTTTTTTTCTGATAAAAGTAAGGGTCAGAAAACCCCTTCTAATATTCTTTCTTTCTGGTTGAGAAGTGTTATCAAGATAGCTTATGAGACAGCTGGACAGCAGCCTCCTGAGAGTATTACGGCTCATTCCACTAGGGCTGTCCCTTCTTCAGGGGTTTTTAAAAATGAAGCTTCTGTGGAACAAATTTGCAAGGCGGCCACATGGTCCTCATTGCATTCCTTTTCCAAATTATACAAATTTGATACTTTTGCCTCAGCTGAGGCTTCCTTTAGGAGAAAAGTTCTTCAAGCGGTGGTGCCTTCTGTTTAGGTCTACCTGTCTTGCTATCCCTCCCTTTCATTCTGTGTCCACTAGTTTGGGTATTGGTTCCCACTAGTAATTAGAATAAAATTGTGGACTCTCCATGCCATAGAAAAGAAGACAAAATGTATGCTTACCTGATAAATTTATTTCTTTCCGGGCATGGAGAGTCCACAACCCTCCCTTATTTAAATTTAAGACAGCAGTTCTTTGGTACAAACCTCAGGCACCTTTATACCCTTGTGTTATCTTCTTTTTGCTTTTCCATCGTCCGAATGACTGGGGATTTTGGGTAAGGGAAGTGACACTTAACAGCTCTGCCCAGGTGCTCTTTGACTCCTCCTGCTGGCCAGGAGTTGAATTCCCACTAGTAATTGGAATGAAGTTGTGAACTCTCCATGCCTGGAAATAAATGAATTTATAAGGTAAGCATAAATTTAGTTTTTTTAAAGGGCCAGTAAACCTAGGAAATAATGTTATATAATTCTGCACATAGTGCAGAATTATATAACATTAGCTTAGCTCCAGATTTCAAAAGTAAATAGTTAAAAAGATATCACGCAAAGAAAACTGAACACCGCTCTTGGCTCTACTGAGCGGGTCTGTTTTCTTCTCCGAAGTGCATTTGGGCACGGTGTCTAATCACAGCCGGCCCGATCGCAGTATTAAAATCAATGTAGCTCGCTCCCGCTACCAGACCAGAGCGGGAGCGAGCTACATTGATTTTAATAGCGCGATCGGGCGCGCTGTGAATAGACAGCGTGCCCGTGATGCACTTAGCAGAAGAAAACAGACCCGCTCAGTAGAGCCAAGAGCGGTGTTCTGTTTACTTTGCGTTATATCTATTTATCTATTCCCTTTTGAAATCTGGAGCTAAGCTAATGTTATATAATTCTGCACTATGTGCAGAATTATATAACATTATTTCCTAGGTTTACTGGCCCTTTAATTTTATTTCATGTGTTATTTGAATCACGAAAGGGACTTTAGTGACACTTTTTAACACTGTTTTTGTATTTGCAATTGTAGCTGATTGATTATCCAGCAGAGGGAGCTTTTTATCACATCTCCTTGATAGACACAAGTATCACATTTAAATCAGAAATGTAAAACATTTTGTTTCGATTGTTTCTTAGATTCACACAAATTCAAAACTTGTAACATCTAAAGGTAATTCCATATTGTGATGTAATGGAATATTGTCACTCAGATGGTAATAGGATTCCCAATAGAAACCCAAAAGTATGGTTTTCTCTACTATATACAAGATCTTGCCTGCTGTATTCTAGACCTAGGAACTCTAGAATAAACTGTGTAATCTCACCATAAATAGCTGCTGTTAATGTAGCTACAGAGCTTGTGTTGTGCACAGGACAGCTATTCATTAGTAATACAATAATGCCAGTGCTTGCTTCTAATTATTATTATTATTATTATTATTATGCATTTATAAAGGTTCACCAAATTAAAGTGATTCATGGTAAAAAATACAGATACATGAAACAGACTAAAACTAGACAAATTAATACAAGAGCATGAGGTAATGTTTTTGTGCTGTGTTCCACACCCACACTGAGTAACAACTTTTGAGTTACAGGTAAGAAACTACCATTATAGCATTAACGACCTTTGAGTCTTTAAATAAATACAGAATTGTAAAAGCTCATGACTTACCAGTTGTCTGTTTGTCTGTCTGACAGTCCAGGATTCTAGAAATGGAATTCCTTTGGCCGCGCCTGGTGACAAGTCATTCTCTACCCCTGAATACAGTCCCAACTTTCACAAATTTGGATCAACAAGGCCAGTAGTTAATTTTCGGTGTGTTTTAATCTATACTCATCTTGTACTAACATTAGCATTGTATTACATTGTTTGTCTGTCCGTCTATCTATCTATCTATCTATCTATCTATCTATCTATCTATCTATCTATCTATCTATCTATCTATCTATCTATCTATCTATCTATATCTATACTGTATATCTATATCTATCTATCTATCTATCTATCTATCTATCTATCTATCTATCTATCTATCTATCTATCTATCTATCTATCTATCTATCTATCTATCTATCTATCTATCCATCTCTCTCATGTCGGATGAGATGGTGTTATTATGAGTGTAACTGTATTGTGTAATGTATTTTTGATGTGTTTTGTGAAACTTTTTTTGTTTTGCAAAACAGTTAAAGGGACACTCAAGTCAAAACAAACTTTTATGATTCAGAAAGAGCAGCAGTTTTAAGACACTTTCCAATTTGCTTCTATTATGAAATTTTGCTCAGTCTTTTTATATTCACACTTTCTGGGGAACAAGATCCTACTGAGCATGTGCACAAACTCACATGGTATATGTATACTAGTCTGCGATTGGCTGATGTTTGTCACATGATACAGGGGGCCTTAAAATGGGAGAAAAAATAAATTTGTCAGAAAAAAATCTACTGCTTATTTAAAATTCAGAGTAAGTGTTATTGCATTGTCTTTGTATTATGCACTTATTAATTTTGCAATTCTACTGCATTGAGTGGTCCTTTAACCAGAGCTCTTAGGTCGTGATAATCATTCTAGTGTAAATCCTGATTGGGCTTACGCATTCGCATTTACTTTCAACATGTAATATGAGCGCAGTTTAACTTGTGCGCAAACTAATGTGAAATCCTGATATCTCTCGCTCGCAAACGATACAGCGCCACTTGTAATCTGGCCCAAAATGTTTTGCATGGCTTTTCTTTAGGTTTTAAAAATCATACCAGCCTATCAAAGAACAATTAAAAACCTGTTATATTGCAATGTTATAATTACACATTCAATTTATGTTACAGACTGAAAGTGTCCTATGTCCTAAAGTATAAAAAAAGTGCATTAAAAAATATGACATTTAGTGGTCAAGTAGAAAAATATAATAATTATATAATACATGTACATGTAGAAATAATATAATGTTCGTATTTATTTATTTAGTACTTTCTTTGGTGACATACAGATAGATTACGAGTTTGGCGTTATGAGTGAAAATGCATTGTTATGCTTCATAACGATGCTTTTTCCCTAACGCCGCTATTGCAAGTCTTGCCGTTATAGGTGTACCGCACACCTTTCTGGCCTTCACGCAACGTCAGTACCGCACTTTTTAAAAAGTCCTTTTTCAATGGGACTCCCATAGCGCCGGTATTACGAGTTTGCCTGGGAGGCCAAAATGTGAGCGGTACACTCTATAACCACAAGATTTGTACCGACATCTAAAGTCAGTAGTTATGAGTTTTACGTTACAAAGCTGTAGCATAAAACTCATAACTGTTACAAAGTACACTAACACCCATAAACTACCTATTAAACCCTAAACCGAGGCCCTCCCGCATCGCAAACACTAAAATAAAATGATTAACCCCTAATCTGCTGCTCTGGACATTGCCGCCACTTAAAAAATGTATTAACCCCTATTCCGCCGCTCCCCATCGTTGTCACTATAATAAACCTATTAACCCCTAAACCACCGACCTCCTGCATCACTACATAAATGTATTAACCCCTAAACCTAACCCTAACGTAACCCTTACCCTATCACCCCCTAACTTAAATATAAGTAAAATAAATCTAAATAAAATTTACAATTATTACATAAATAACCTATTTAAAACTAAATACAAACTTACCTGTAAAATAAAACCTACGCTAGCTACAATATAACTAATAGTTACATTGTAGCTAGCTTAGGTTTTATTTTTATTTCACAGGTAAGTTTGTATTTATTTTAACTAGATAGACTAGTTAGTAAATAGTTATTAACTATTTACTAACTACCTAGTTAAAATAAATACAAAGTTACCTGTAAAATAAAACCTAACCAGCCTTACATTAAAAACTAACATTACAATAAAATAAAAAAAATAAATTAATCAAATACAATTATCTAAATTACAAAAAATAAACACTAAATTACACAAAATAAAAAATGAAATTATCAAAAATAAAAACGAATTACTCCTAATCTAATAGCCCTATCAAAATAAAAAAGCCCCCCAAAATAAAAAAAAACCTAGCCTACACTAAACTGCCAATAGCCCTTAAAAGGGCCTTTTGCGGGGCATTGCCCCAAAGAAATTATCACTTTTACCTGTAAAAAAAAATTACAAACACCCCCCCAACAGTAAAACCCACCACCCACACAACTAAACCCCCCAAATAAAATTCTATCTAAATAAAACTAAGCTAACCATTGCCCTGAAAAGGGCATTTGGATGGGCATTGCCCTTAAAAGGGCATTTAGCTCTTTTACGGTGCCCAAACCCTAAGCTAAAAATAAACCCTTAAAAAAACCTAACACTAACCCCCGACGATCCACTTATAGTTTTCGAAGACTGGACATCCATCCTCATCCAGGCGGCAGAAGTCTTCATCCAAGCGGGCAGAAGTCCTCATTGAAGCCGGCAGAAGTCTTCATCCAAGCGGGCAGAAGTCTTCATTCAGACGGTATCTTCTATATTCATCCATCCGGCACGGAGCGGGTCCATCTTCAAGACATCTTCTTCCTATGGTCGCTGTAGAATGAAGTTTCCCTTTAAGTGACATCATCTAAAATGACATCCCTTACATTCCTATTGGCTGATAGAATTCTATCAGTCAATAGGAATTAAAGGGGGAAAAATCCTATTGGCTGTTGCAATCAGCCAATAGGATTGAGCTTTCATCCTATTGGCTGATCCAATCAGCCAATAGGATTGAGCTTGCATTCTATTGGCTATTCCAATCAGCCAATAGAATGCAAGCTCAATCTTATTGGATTCTATCAGCCAATCAGAATGTAAGGGACGCCATCTTGGATGACGTCACTTAAAGGGAAACTTCATTCTACAGCGACCATCGGAAGAAGAGGATGCTCCGCGCCGGATGTCTTGAAGATGGACCCGCTCCGTGCCGGATGGATGAAGATAGAAGATGCCATCTGGATGAAGACTTCTGCCCGCTTGGATGAAGACTTCTGCTGCCTGGATGAGGATGGATGTCCGGTCTTTGAAAACTGTGGATCGTCAAGGTTAGTGTTAGGGTTTTTTAAGGATTTATTGGGTGGGTTTTATTTTTAGATTAGGGTTTGGGCACCGTAAAAGAGCTAAATGCCCATCCAAATGCCCTTTTCAGGGCAATGGTTATCTTAGGTTTATTTAGATAGAATTTTATTTGGGGGGTTTGGTTGTGTCGGTGGTGGGTTTTACTGTTGAGGGGTTGTTAGTATTTTTTTTTTACAGGTAAAAGAGCTGATTTCTTTGGGGCAATGCTCCGCAAAAGGCCCTTTTAAGGGATATTGGCAGTTTAGTGTAGACTAGGGTTTTTTTATTTTGGGGGGGCTTTTTTATTTTGATAGGGCTAGATTAGGAGTAATTCGTTTTTATTTTTGATAATTTCGTTTTTTATTTTGTGTAAGTTAGAGTTTATTTTTTTTTTGTAATTTAGATAATTGTATTTGATTCATTTTTATTTTTTTTATTTTATTGTAATGTTAGTTTTTAGTGTAAGGCAGGTTTTTGCAGGTAAGTTTGTATTTATTTTAACTAGGTAGTTAGTAAATAGTTAATAACTATTTACTAACTAGTCTACCTAGTTAAAATAAATACAAATTTACCTGTGAAATAAAAGTAAAACCTAAGCTAGCTACAATGTAACTATTAGTTATGTTGTAGCTAGCTTAGGTTTTATTTTACAGGTAAGTTTGTATTTAGTTTTAAATAGGTTATTTAGGTAATAATTGTAAGTTTTATTTAGCTTTATTTTAATTAAATTTAAGTTAGGGGGTGTTAGGGTTAGGGTTAGGTTCAGGGTTACGTTAGGGTTAGGTTTAGGGGTTAATATATTTATGTAGTGTTAGTGATGTGGGAGGCCAGAGGTTTGGGGGTTAATAACTTTAGTATAGTGGCGTTGACATCGGGGGCGGCAGATTATGGGCTAATAAGTGTATTTAGGTGGCAGCAATGTTAGGGGCAGCAGATTAGGGGTTAATGACATTATGTAGGTGGCAGCGATGTTAGGGACAGCAGATAAGGGGTTAATAATATTATGTAGGTGGCGGCGATGTTAGGGGGGGCAGATAAGGGCTGTTTAGATGTGGTTTTTATGTTAGGGTGTTAGGTTTAAACATAACTTTTTCTTTCCCCATAGACATCAATGGGGCTGCGTTACGGAGCTTTTGTTTCCGCGATCGCAGGTGTTTTTTTTTTAGCCGACTCTCCCCATTGATGTCTATGGGGAAATCATGCACGAGCATGTCAAAACACTGCATGTATTTGGGTGAGTTATGGAGCTCAATGCCACCATATCGCCCGCACAAGCCGGGTTTTACAAAATCTGTAATAGCAGCGCTATAGGGAGGTGAAATACTGCCGCTTTTGTGGCGGTCATTAATGTCCCTATATCGCTCAAAACTCATAATCTAGCTGTTTGTTATTGAGCCAGGACAGGCTTTATCATTTGAGAAAGTAGACATCTTCCAATTGGCTATTGATTTGTATTCCCTTCATACAGATATTTCAGCAGTGCTTGGTTAAAAGACTTTTGACCCCTGTAATTTTCTTTTTGAGCCGTGCTGGATAACTTCTACAAAATTCAAACTCCATTTTTCCCCTCAACAGCAGCCTGAACCCCAACCGATACACCAAACAAAACAACCACACCAATCTAAAATGGCTGATCTGTGCTAGTTTTACCCTTTAAAATGACAGTAAATACCTTGTAATTACAATACATTTATGTTGTGTTGCTATAGAATAACATATCAGTTGAGTATTAACATTTTTATAACAAATTCACATCCTTTTTACTGCATTTATTTTCGGATATCAAAAATCCACCCACTATTTGCCAATCTAGACTTTAGTTCACAGACTACCAGGCTAGTCACATTCATAAAGTTAGTATTTAATGCATTGTTTTTGCAGTTGTTATCTGATAAAGCCAACTAGGGACAGATATAGAGCAGAGAAGGGCCAAAATGTATTATAAGTCGAGCGTGCAAGCTTCTTAGCTTGAGAAGTTGTCCGCTCGCCTTTGTAGCATACGTATGTATCAATACACACTCAAGTGAGCGTGTAAAGCCCACCCCTTCTTTTGCCTGACCAATCACCTGTCAATTACCCTGAGCGAGCAAGTGAGCGAGGGAGTGAGGGGTGATTTATTTTGGCCACCTCAGAGGTGGTGAAGAGTGTAAGAAGCAGTGGTCTAATGGCTGCTACTTATTACATTGTGGGAAACAGGCTCGCATTTCGCATCAGAAACATTAACAACATGACCAACGATCACCCTGGCCTCTAGCAGCAAATTAATCCTTTTATAGAGGGTTTAATGATGTTAACTAAGTACATCTGTGTGTGTTTGCAATTGGACTGTGTCATTTATATTTTTATCAAAATATTTTTTTTTTATTCGTTTAGTTTGAAACAAGATGAATATTCTTAGAATATTTACATTCATTTTCATGAAACAAATGTAAATATTCCAAAGCTACAGGTGAAAAAGTTCACGAAAAAGACTGGAGCAAATTAGATAATAGAAGTAAATGGGAAAGTTGTTTAATATTGTATATTCTATCTTATCATAAAATAAAAATGTTGGGGTTCATGTACTTTTAACCCCGTAAACCAAAATGAGGTAGATCTATGTCATACGGTACAAATCCCATTGTACCACACAGCGTAGATCTATGTCGCAGGCGCAGGAATTCCCAGCAGTCTCGGCTATCAAGTGCTTCGTTACCATATGAAGGCAGATGCCAGATCGTTACAGACAGTGACACTGCAAGTATTGGCAGGAGATGTGGGAGGGAAGGTTGGAGGTAGGTGTGTGGGAGGGTGCCCTACACAACTGAAATTTCTTTGAAGGGAGAGGGAGGGATGGGAAGCTACACTACCGCAAAAGAGGAATTCGAAGGGGGGTACCGTAACGATCATGGGGAGGGAGAGGACGCCACTAAACATAAATTGATAAATAAAAAAAACATATACACTTGGTACTGCCAGTACCAAAGATAGCCACAACTAGAATGAGGGGGAAGGGCTAAAAAGCTGTTTGGGGCAATCAGGGAGGTGGGAGGGTGCAGGAGGGATCACTACACTGCAAGAAAAAAAAAATCCCTAAACTGCATACAGGCAGACCTTCTGCCAGTACCTAAGATGGTGGTGACCAGTGGGGGGCGAGGGAGGGAAGAGAGCTGTTTGGGAGGGATCAGGAAGTGGGACGTGTCAGGAGGGTAATCTCTACTCTGCATCAAAAATTACCTTTACAAAGCTAACTGATTAACCCCTTCACTGTAAAGAATTTCAGGTAAAGAGTGCAGCTGCAGTTAGCAGCAATCTAATCGCTAAAAAGCAATGGCAAAGCCAAGCATGTCTGCTATTTCTGAACAAATAAGAGCCCAGAGAAGCTTTTATAAACATTTGTCATATGACTGCAGTAGCTGTGTGAAAATAATTTCAGTGAGAAAACCAAAGTTTGCAAAAAAGTTTTTTTTTTTACATGATCGTATCTAGCAGCCAAATAGTGGCATCAAATATACCAAAATAGGCCTAGATCAATTCTATTTAATTCTTAAAAGAAGCCAACACATTCTGCATTCATTTATTTTTACAAACATTTCTTTTTATGTAGATGAAATAATATCCAATTACTGCTGCTTTGATATAACTTGTATCAGCTCCTGACCTTCCACACATTATATTCATTTATATTATTAAGCTGTATCAGCACTAAACTTATATTAGCCATACCATTTTCTAAGGGTTGAATAGAGGGAGGCACATCAGCGTGATTATGAAAATGCTGACATTGCAGATTTATGCGCTGGTAACCTGATTCCATAAACCTTTTGTTTAACTAATTGAATTGAGGCATATTTATTATTTATTACATTTTGTTTAATAACTCCTATATATTATATTTTACAGGGAACTTTACACAGTAAATGCAGATACTTTTATACCTCTTCAGAAGCTACCCAGAAGTCCTAGGTAAGTTTTAAATTTGAGCACTGTTCCATATACCTAAACTTAAAGGGACACTAAAGTCAAAAATTAAATTCTAATGATTGAAATAGATCACGCAGTTTTAAAGGACTTTCATATTTACTTCAATTATGACAATTTGCACACTCTTTTTATATGCACGCTTTCTGAGGCACCAGCTCCTACTGAGCATGTTCACAAGTGTATACGTAAACTAGTCTGTGATTGGCTGATGGCTGTACAGGGGGCACAATCTACTGCTTATTTGAAATTTAAAGTGTTATTATACTGTCTTTTTATTATGCACTTGTTAAAGGGACAGTCTAGTAAAAATTAAACTTTCATGATTCATATACTGCATGCAATTTTAAACAACTTTCCAATTTACTTGTATCATAAAATTGGCTTTGTTCTTTTGGTATTCTTTGTTGAAAGCTAAAACTAGGTAGGCTCATATGATAATTTCCTACCTAACCAAATTAGCTACAAGAGAGCTCCAGTACATTGAAAAACAGTGGATTGAAGTACTGTCTGGATTTAAAATCGTTAAAGGGACAGTCTAGACCCAATACTTATTCTTTATTACTTATTGTTACATACCAGACAAGCTTCTTGCAACTGCTTCCACATCTATAAGCTTTTAAGAATTACATGAAACTTTTAAATAATCATCATTTGTTAGCAGCTGAATATGGCCGCCAAGCTCCGCCCACAGCTTCTTGTCCATTTAGCTTTTTCCTTCTATCAGTTAGCTAGTTCAAATTGCATATGCAAAATCAGCATGTGCAAATAGGAAAACGTATTCAGGAGTCAATCGTGATTGGAGAAACTTAACATACAAAAATATACACACAATAGGTGAGCGGAGCATGGCAGACATTTCAGCTCATAACAAACTAATATTGTATCTAAATGTTTAATGTACTTCTTATAAAGTTATACATGTGGCACCAGTTGCAGGATGCTTCTCTGTTATGTAATAATAATAATTAATCAAAATGATGTATTGGGTTTAGACTGTCCCTTTAATTCTAACACTTAAATCAACCTGATCAAATAAGATTGGCCGCGAATCTGCAGGGGGCGGCATTGCACCAGCAGTTCACACACAGCCATTAATGTCTAAACTGTTGCAACAAAAGTGAGTACACCCCTAAGTAGAAATGTCAAAATTGGGCTCAAATAGCCATTTTCCCTCCCCGGTGTCATGTGACTCGTTAGTGTTACAAGGTCTCAGGTGTGAATGGGGAGCATGGTGTTATCGCTCTCACACTCTTTCAACCTGGTCACTAGAAGTTCAACATGGCAGTTCATGGCAAAGAACTCTCTGAGGATCTGAAAAAAAGAATTGTTGCTCTACATAAAGATGGCCTAGGCTATAAAAAGATTGCAGAGACCCTGAAACTAAGCTGCAGCATGGTGGGCAAGACCATACAGTGGTTTCACAGGACAGGTTCCTCACCTTGGTCGACCAAAAAAGTTGAGCGCACGTGCTCAGCGTCATATCCAGAGGTTGTCTTTGGGAAATAGACATTTGAGTGCTGCCAGCATTGCAGAGGTTGAAGGGGTGGGGGGTTCAGCCTGTCAGTGGTCAGACGATACGCCACACACTGCATCAAATTGGTCTGCATGGCTGTCGTCCCAGAAGGAAGCTTCTTCTATAGATGATGCACAAGAAAGCCTGCAAACAGTTTGCTAAAGACAAGCAGACTAAGGACATGGATTACTGGAATCATGTCCTGTGGTCCGATGAGACCAAGATAAACTTATTTGTTTCAGATGGTGTTAAGCGTGTGTGGCGGCAACCAGGTGAGGAATACAAAGACAAGTGTGTTTTGCCTACAGTCAAGCATGGTGGTGGGAGTGTCATGGTCTGGGCCTGCATGAGTGCTGCCGGCACTGGGGAGCTACAGTTCATTGAGGGAACCATGAATGCCAACATGTACTGTGACATACTGAAGCAGAGCATGATTCCCTCCCTTTGCAGGACAGTATTCCAACATGATAACGACCTCAAACACACCTCCAAGACGACCACTACCTTGCTAAAGAAGCTGATGGTAAAGGTGATGGACTGGCCAAGCATGTCTCCAGACCTAAACACTATTGAGCATCTGTTGGGCATCCTCAAACGGAAGGTGGGGGAGTGCAATGTCTCTAACATCCACCAGCTCTGTGATGTTGTCATGAAGGAGTGGAAGAGGACTCCAGTGGCAACCTGTGAAGCTCTGGTGAAGTCCATGCCCAAGAGAGTTAAGGCAGTGCTGGAAAATAATGGTGGCCACACAAAATATTGACAATTTGGGTCCAATTTGGACATTTTCACTTAGGGGTGTACTCACTTTTGTTGCCAACGGTTTAGACATTAATGGCTGTGTGTTGAGTTATTTACACTGTTAAACAGGCTGTACACTCACTACTTTACATGGTAGCAAAGTGTAATTTCTTCAATGTTTTCACATGAAAATATATAATAAAATATTTACAAAAATGTGAGGGGTGTATGTATATATACATACACAACACACAGAGACAGTCCAGCACTCACTTACAAGCTTTCAGCTAAGATTAAAAGCAAAAATGGAAGGGTTAGTTACCGCATTTGGCGAAATGGGACAAGCCCAGGTACCACGTCAAGGTCCCTTCCAAAAACCTGGGACCCTAAAACAGCCCCACAATGCAAGCTCTCAATCCAACAAACTGGGAACAAGTGAAGGGTGCACAGGCTTATGTAATCACCCCAGACATATACAAAACATGGAAGGGGACTGCACTCTCAGACTGAACCGGGTATACATCTCATGACCCTGCAACATGCTCAGCTCTGGGTGCTCACTGGCACTCACAGGAAGCTGTGCTGTCTCCCGAGTCACAGGCAGTTAACCCCAGACAGGTCTGGGTGCAAGAACCATAGGGAAAAATTACAAAACAAATTAATACAACACACAGAGTAAGTGCAGCACTCACTTACAAGCTCCATGATGTCGTCATGGAGTCCCCGATGTCAGGACATATCATCTGCTTGATTCACGGCTTAATCCATTTGAAAAGGTGCCAGTCAGAAACCGAAACGTCATGGGACTTTTTATCTGATATGCTTCATTAAAATCTAAGTTGTATTCAGTAAATCCAGTGAGTGCTGTCTTTCTACATAGGACTGTGTTTACCCCTGATACAGCACCCTGGTGGATGTTAACTCGCATTTGAGGATAGGAATACAGGCCCTTATTTCTGAAATATATATATAGTATATCTATTGCTAAGATTTTTTACAGTATGTATAATAATTTTTAATAATAATTATAAATATTTTTTAATATTAGATTTAATATTTCAATAGCACACATTGAAGTTAGCAATTCTTCATGTGCACTAATCCGACACCTCATTAGACCTAAATTGCAAACCCTCAAGCTCGTTACTCATAATTTATATTCCTATGTTCTTCACATAGAAAATAATGTAATTTTTGTTATTAAATATTTATTTCTATATATATACTATTTCTATATATATAACTATAAATCTATAGAAATAGATATACAGGTATATATATATATATATATATATATATATATATATATATATATATATATATATATATATATATATATATATATATATATATATATATATATATATATATATATATATATATATATATATATATATAAATATATATTTACAATAAAAATTGTATGTGAAGAACATTGAAATTTTAACTTTTCCTGTTTGGTTAGTGTTTTGAGTGATAGGTGTTAGATTTATTTCTTCTGCGCTCTCCATTGACTTTTATGAGGAGAATACATTAACACAGTTGCAATATTTGATAAGCAGGCGTTGGGTTTTGCTCAGGCACAAACCTTTAACTTTTAATATGCACGCTACCGGATGCACGCAAAAAGCTTCCGTCTAGCAAAGTTTAAGCTCGAGTGAAAGCGCTTAATAGAGCTCCACTCGTAATCTAGCATAAAGTAAGTTACAGGATTTTCCCTTATCCATCGTTTGCACAGTTTAGTGTTTTAGCACTCAGTGGAAATTAAAAGCCTACCATTTTCAGAGATATATTAAAGGAAAAAGGGAACAAAATAAATAATGAAAGTAGTTTAATTCTTCCTTTAAGAAAATGAATTTCTTTTTGCTAATTTGTTTTTGCTTGATGTCAAACATTTTCCATTGCAGAATAGTTCCCTATACACCTAAATAAAAGAATGATTGGAAACTCTTTACACGTTTGTATATCCTCAGAATCCCATATAGCATCAAGGTACAAAGACAACAACTGGAAGAAGAGAAAAGAGACGTAAAACAGCTAAGTGGATGGAAACCGTCTCCTCCCCCTGATCTCTTCAAAGTACCAAAAAACGCTCAGAGGACAAATGTAGAATAGGGAATAAAAGATAAACACTTCTGTTATTTGAAAAGACTACAATGCTACATTTTTACAAATAAATACAAATCATTATGCATTTTTTATTCGCTTTTTCTTTTATCTTATAGAAATAGGTCATATTACTGTGTAATCGCTGTTTCTTGTACTAGTAGACAGTTATGCAGGTAAAAAACAACATAGGAAAGGTATTTTTTGGTTAACAGGTCTATACTAAAAAGGATAATTAAATTAATATTAAAGGGACGGTACATATGAGAATTGTTTTATCTTTAAATATTGTCTATTTAAACTACATTCTGAGCTACTTTTTTACAGTTTAATTTTACGCAATTTAAGCATTTTAATGCACTCTACCCCTCCCATAAGCCACCAGTGTTAATTTTTTAGTGTATTCTGCAGCAGACAGTAAAACTAACCACAAGGCAACCACCTTCCAACTCTTACACATGAGCAGCATGTCTGCTATGAGAAGCCTGGCAGACACATATTACTCAAAAACTCAGCACAAAGCACTGCTACAACACCAATAACCAAGACTACAGCTCCCATAAACCTCTGCTGCACAATTGCTACTAATCGTTATCACAGAGCGAAAGTTTGAAAAATGTTTAAGCTCTTAATATAATGATGATAAATCTTTTATAATTGATTGTGTTTTGGTTTTAGTTAAACACACTGTGTATTTGAAGTTACTATGGTGACAGGAGAAATACTGAGTGCTATGCCCCAACAGACATGCACTATTTTTTACAGAGTACATATTATTCATTTATATTTACACTTGTTTGATGTTGTATGTTGAAGGGGCCATGTTGAGCTGAAAATATCATAAATAAACATCTTTTTTTAACACATAAATTCTAGTGAAAATGTATTAAATTTCTAAAATTTACCAGAATGGATGTAAAAACCTTGCCCACACTCACAGGGGCTGCCCTCAGGGAATGAAGTATGTATTCTTCTATTAGGGTAATACATGTTTTGCATATTTTGACACAATCTTGTCACTTTTCAGTTTGCTAGGTAAAACTTTACTCTTCATTTTTCAAGACACATTATCTTCAGGCATAGTACCTCAGGACTGGTGTAAAACTTATGTGGTGCCACTCTTTAAAAAGGGAAACAGGGCTGATTCAGGAAGCTATAGACCAGTTAGTCTGACATCAATAGTGGGGAAGGTACTTGAAGGGATTATAAAGGATTATATTGATGAGTATATTTGTGTAAACAAGATTACAAATCAGCATGGTTTTATGAGAAATAGATCATGTCAAACTAATCTAATTAGATTCTACAGGGAAGTTAGTAAAAATATAGATAAAGGGGAATAAGTTGATGTGATATACTTGGATTTTGCAAAGGTGTTTAATACAGTGCCACATGAGAGATTAATGTACAAAATTAAGGAACTGGGAATAGCTGAAAATTTTAGGCTCGTACAAATAACTAAATAAAAATCAGGGAGCTACAAGTAGTAGGAAACGGATCATACTCAAATTGGGTAAAGGTAATCAGTGGAGTCCCCCAGGGATCAGTACTGGGCCCTGTTCTTTTTAATATTTTTATTAAAGGGACAGTCTAGTCCAAAACAAACTTTCATTATTTAGATAGGGCATGTCATTTTAAACAATTTTCCAATTATTTTTTATCACCAATTTTGCTTTGTTCTCTTGGTATTCTTAGTTGAAAGCTAAATCTAGGCGGTTCATATGCTAATTTCTAAGCCCTTGAAGGCCGCCTCTTAGCTCAGGGCATTTTGACAATTTTTCACCACTAGAGAGTGTTAGTTCATGTGTTTCATACAGATAACATTGTGACCACGCCCACACCCATGGAGTTACAAATGAGAGGGCCCTGATTGGCTAAATGCAAGTCTGCCAAAAGAACTGAAATAAGGGGGCAGTCTGCAGAGGCTTAGATACAAGGTAATCACAGAGGTAAAAAGTGTATTAATATAACCATGTTGGTTATGCAAAACTAGGGAATGGGTAATAAAGGGATTATCTATATTTTAAATCAATAAAAATTCTGGTGTAGACTGTCCCTTTAAATAGATACATGTTTACAAATTTCCTCGCAATTTCACAGTATCCTTCACCTACAGGGGATTTTTTCTTCATAAGCAAACCGTATGCTCCAGATAATCGTTTTTACTGTCTCATATTCTATAAGCAAATGCCTGAGGTTATATGTGCTTCTTATCAAAGTCTAAATGAAAATATAATAATGTATGATATTTATTTTGTCTATTTGTAGGAATAATACTTGTAGTGTTCTCTACCATACAGGAAAATGTTATCAGAGATAAGTGATTTTAATTCAGTTTGATGGTCAATTTTATTTCAAGCAAACTTAATATTGCTCGAGGGACTGCGATTTCCTTTTTTCCTTTTCTTGAGTTAAGGTAACATAAATTCAATATTCCTCTTGGTTGTTTTTTTATTATGTGCAAGGTGAAGCATTATGAGTAGAAAACTACCGATTTATAAGGGGAAAAAAAACAAAAACTGAATTTCAGGTGCAAATTATCTCAGAACATATTGCATGCTTCAAAACGGAATTATAAAAGTTTTTTTTTTTTATATAAATCAATAACATACACATATCTTAAATAATAAAACCATAATTTATAAATTGCATTTGTAACTTCACTTGAATAAAAGTGTGTAAACATGGTTTTAATACAAGTGGATCATTTACTGCCACAGCCTAATGCATCTTAACCTGCATTAAAAGGAAGTGGATAACTATGATGCTACAACCAAGTATATAATAGATGAGGTCAAAAAAATAAAGAAGTCTATCAAGTTCAACCTATACAAATCTTAATTTACCTACAATAAAAGCTCCAATTGATCTTAAAGTGATATAAAACCCAAAATCCCCTTTATGATTCAGACAGAGCACGTGACTACAAACAACTTTCCAACTCACTTCTGTTATCAATCTCTCCTCGCTCTTCTGGTATCTTTTTTTTGAAAAGCAGGGACATATGCTTAGGAATTGTAATAGATCATACAATTAAGTATAAGTAGCTTTAGTCTGCGTTTGGAATTATGTTTCTGGTCTGAGAATTTTTTTTTAAAGAAAAATATGTATATCATATTTTAATTATTATTACTACAAATAACTTTATTGAAATTAATTTTTTAAATAATAAGAAAAAATTGATCTCATGCATACACAAGGCTTAGGCTCTCATTAAAAACACTTAAACCAGGGAAAACACTGAAACTCCCATTGTGTGCTTATGGTATGAAATAATAACAGCCAGCAGTGACTATATTTGACTATGAAAAAGCCCTTACAATCCGAGGGCTGAGGTTAAATTATCTTAGGCCTAGATTTAGAGTTGGGCGGTAGCCGTCAAAACCAGCGTTAGAGGCTCCTAACGCTGTTTTTTACCGCCCTCTGGTATTTGGAGCCAGTCATTAAAGGGTCTAACGCTCACTTTCCAGCCGCGACTTTTCCATACCGCAGATCCCCTTACGTCAATTGCGTATCCTGGCCTAGATTTAGAGTTGGGCAGTAGCCGTCAAAACCAGCGTTAGAGGGTCCTAACGCTGTTTTTTTACCGGCCTCTGGTATTTGGAGCCAGTCATTAAAGGGTCTAACGCTCACTTTCCAGCCGCGACTTTTCCATACCGCAGATCCCCTTTACGTCAATTGCATATCCTATCTTTTCAATGGGATCTTTCTAACGCTGGTATTTAGAGTCGTGTCTGAAGTGAGCGTTAGAAATCTAACGACAAAACTCCAGCCGCAGAAAAAAGTCAGTAGTTAAGAGCTTTCTGGGCTAACGCCGGTTTATAAAGCTCTTAACTACTGTGCTCTAAAGTACACTAACACCCATAAACTACCTATGTACCCCTAAACCGAGGTCCCCCCACATCGCCGCCACTCTATTAAAATTTTTTAACCCCTAATCTGCCGTCCGCATGCCGCCGCAAGGTACGTTATACTTATGTACCCCTAATCTGCTGCCCCTAACACCGCCTACCCCTATATTATATTTATTAACCCCTAATCTACCCCCTCAACGTCGCCTCCACCTGCATACACTTATTAACCCCTAATCTGCCGACCGAACAGCGCTGCTATTATAATAAAGTTATTAACCCCTAATCCGCCTCACTCCCGCCTCAATAACCCTATAATAAATAGTATTAACCCCTAATCTGCCCTCCCTAACATCGCCGACACCTAACTTCAAACATTAACCCCTAATCTGCCGACCGGAGCTCACCGCTATTTTAATAAATTTTTTAACCCCTAAAGCTAAGTCTAACCCTAACCCTAACGCCCCCCTAAGTTAAATATAATTTAAATCTAACGAAATAAATTAACTATTATTAAATAAATTATTCATATTTAAAGCTAAATACTTACCTGTAAAATAAACCCTAATATAGCTACAATATAAATTATAATTATATTGTAGCTATTTTAGGATTTATATTTATTTTACAGGTAACTTTGTAATTATTTTAACCAGGTACAATAGCTATTAAATAGTTAATAACTATTTAATAGTTACCTAGTTAAAATAATTACAAAATTACCTGTAAAATAAATCCTAACCTAAGTTACAATTAAACCTAACACTACACTATCAATAAATTAATTAAATAAACTACCTACAATTATCTACAATTAAACCTAACACTACACTATCAATAAATAAATTAAATACAATTCCTACAAATAAATACAATTAAATAAACTAACTAAAGTACAAAAAATAAAAAAGAACTAAGTTACAAAAAATAAAAAAATATTTACAAACATTAGAAAAAAATTAAAACAATTTTAAACTAATTACACCTACTCTAAGCCACCTAATAAAATAACAAAGACCCCCAAAATAAAAAAAATGCCCTACCCTATTCTAAATTACAAAAGTTCAAAACTCTTTTACCTTACCAGCCCTGAACAGGGCCCTTTGCGGGGCATGCCCCAAAGAATTCAGCTCTTTTGCCTGTAAAAAAAAACATACAATACCCCCCCCCAACATTACAACCCACCACCCACATACCCCTAATCTAACCCAAACCCCCCTTAAATAAACCTAACACTAAGCCCCTGAAGATCTTCCTACCTTGTCTTCACCATGCCAGGTATCACCGATCGTTCCAAGCTCCGAAATCTTCATCCAAGTCCAAGCGGGGGCTGGCGATCCATAATACGGCGGCTGAAGAGGTCCAGAAGAGGCTTTAAGGGACGTCATCCAAGATGGCGTCCCTCGAATTCCGATTGGCTGATAGGATTCTATCAGCCAATCGGAATTAAGGTAGGAAAATTCTGATTGGCTGATGGAATCAGCCAATCAGAATCAAGTTCAATCCGATTGGCTGATCCGATCAGCCAATCAGATTGAGCTCGCATTCTATTGGCTGATCGGAACAGCCAATAGAATGCAAGCTCAATCTGATTGGCTGATTGAATCAGCCAATCGGATTGAACTTGATTCTGATTGGCTGATTCCATCAGCCAATCAGAATTTTCCTACCTTAATTCCGATTGGCTGATAGAATCCTATCAGCCAATCGGAATTCGAGGGACGCCATCTTGGATGATGTCCCTTAAAGGAACCATCATTCGTCGGGAAGTCGTCGGAAGAAGAAGATGGGTCCACGGTGGAGGTCTTCAAGATGGAGCCGGTCGTCATCGGATGAAAATAGAAGATGCCGATTGGATCAAGATGGTTGCCGGTCCGGATCGCCTCTTCTTCCCGGATAGGATGAAGACTTTGGAGCCTCTTCTGGACCTCTTCAGCCGCCCGGATTATGGATCGCCAGCCCCCGCTTGGGCTTGGATGAAGATTTCGGAGCCTGGAACGATCGGTGATACCTGGCATGGTGAAGACAAGGTAGGAAGATCTTCAGGGGCTTAGTGTTAGGTTTATTTAAGGGGGGTTTGGGTTAGATTAGGGGTATGTGGGTGGTGGGTTGTAATGTTGGGGGGGTATTGTATGTTTTTTTTTTCAGGCAAAAGAGCTGAATTCTTTGGGGCATGCCCCGCAAAGGGCCCTTTTAAGGGCTGGTAAGGTAAAAGAGCTTTGAACTTTTGTAATTTAGAATTGGGTAGGGCATTTTTTTATTTTGGGGGTCTTTGTTATTTTATTAGGGGGCTTAGAGTAGGTGTAATTAGTTTAAAATTGTTGTAATTTTTTCTAATGTTTGTAAATATTTTTTTATTTTTTGTAATTTAGTTCTTTTTTATTTTTTGTACTTTAGTTAGTTTATTTAAATGTATTTATTTGTAGGAATTGTATTTAATTAATTTATTGATAGTGTAGTGTTAGGTTTAATTGTAGATAATTGTAGGTATTGTATTTAATTAATTTATTGATAGTGTAGTGTTAGGTTTAATTGTAACTTAGGTTAGGATTTATTTTACAGGTAATTTTGTAATTATTTTAACTAGGTAACTATTAAATAGTTATTAACTATTTAATAGCTATTGTACCTGGTTAAAATAAATACAAAGTTGCCTGTAAAATAAATATTAATCCTAAAATAGCTACAATATAATTATAATTTATATTGTAGCTATATTAGGGTTTATTTTACAGGTAAGTATTTAGCTTTAAATAGGAATAAGTTATTTAATAAGAGTTAATTTATTTAGTTAGATAAAAATTATATTTAACTTAGGGGGGGTGTTAGTGTTAGGGTTAGACTTAGCTTTAGGGGTTAATACATTTATTATAGTAGCGGTGAGCTCCGATCGGCAGATTAGGGGTTAATTATTGTAGGTAGCTGGCGGCGACGTTGTGGGGGGCAGATTAGGGGTTAATAAATATAATATAGGGGTCGGCGGTGTTAGGGGCAGCAGATTAGGGGTACATAGGGATAATGTAGGTAGCGGCGGTATACGGAGCGGTAGATTAGGGGTTAAAAAAATATGCAGGTGTCAGCGATAGCGGGGCGGCAGATTAGGGGTTAATAAGTGTAAGGTTAGGGGTGTTTAGACTCAGGGTACATGTTAGAGTGTTAGGTGCAGACGTAGGAAGTGTTTCCCCATAGAAAACAATGGGGCTGCGTTAAGAGCTGAACGCTGCTTTTTTGCAGGTGTTAGTTTTTTTTTCAGCTCAAACTGCCCCATTGTTTTCTATGGGGATACCGTGCACGAGCACGTTTTTGAAGCTGGCCGCGTCCGTAAGCACCGCTGGTATCTAGAGTTGCAGTGGCGTTAAATTATGCTCTACGCTCCCTTTTTGGAGCCTAACGCACTGAAAACCCAGCCATTCTGTGAACTCTAAATACCAGCGGTATTTAAAAGGTGTGGGAGAAAAAAAGCACGCGTAGCTAACGCACCCCTTTGGCCGCCAAACTCTAAATCTAGCCGCCTATCTTTTCAATGGGATCTTTCTAACGCCGGTATTTAGAGTCATGGCTGAAGTGAGCGTTAGAAATCTAACGACAAAACTCCAGCCGCAGAAAAAAAACAGTAGTTAAGAGCTTTCTGGGCTAACGCCGGTTTATAAAGCTCTTAACTACTGTGCTCTAATGTACACTAACACCCATAAACTACCTATGTACCCCTAAACCGAGGTCCCCCCACATCGCCACCACTCTATTAAAATTTTTTAACCCCTAATCTGCCGACCGCACACCGCTGCCACCTACATTATCCCTATGAACCCCTAATCTGCTGCCCCTAACACCGCCGACCCCTATATTATATTTATTAACCCCTAATCTGCCGCCCCCGCTATCGCTGACCCCTGCATATTATTATTAACCCCTAATCTGCCGCTCCGTACACTGCTGCCACCTACATTATAGCTATGTACCCCTAATATGCTGCGCCTAACACCGCCGACCCCTATATTATATTTATTAACCCCTAATCTGCCCCCCTCAACGTCGCCACCACCTGCCTACACTTATTAACCCCTAATCTGCCGAGCGGACCGCACCGCTACTATAATAAAGTTATTAACCCCTAATCCGCCTCACTCCCGCCTCAATAACCCTATAATAAATAGTATTAACCCCTAATCTGCCCTCCCTAACATCGCCGACACCTAACTTCAATTATTAACCCCTAATCTGCCGACCGAATCTTGCCGCTACTGTAATAAATAAATTAACCCCTAAAGCTAAATCTAACCCTAACACTAACACCCCCCTAAATTAAATATAATTTAAATCTAACAAAATAAATTAACTCTTATTAAATAAATTATTTCTATTTAAAGCTAAATACCTACCTGTAAAATAAACCCTAATATAGCTACAATATAAATTATAATTATATTATAGCTATTTTAGGATTTATATTTATTTTACAGGTAACTTTGTATTTATTTTAACCAGGTACAATAGCTATTAAATAGTTAAGAACTATTTAATAGCTAAAATAGTTAAAATAATTACAAAATTACCTGTAAAATAAATCCTAACCTAAGTTACAATTAAACCTAACACTACACTATCAATAAATTAATTAAATAAAATACCTACAATTATCTACAATTAAACCTAACACTACACTATCAATAAATTAATTAAATACAATATCTACAAATAAATACAATGAAATAAACTAACAAAAGTACAAAAAATAAAAAAGAACTAAGTTACAAAAAATAAAAAAATATTTACAAACATTAGAAAAATATTACAACAATTTTAAACTAATTACACCTACTCTAAGCCCCCTAATAAAATAACAAAGCCCCCCAAAATAAAAAAATGCCCTACCCTATTCAAAATTAAAAAAGTTCAAAGCTCTTTTACCTTACCAGCCCTGAACAGGGCCCTTTGCGGGGCATGCCCCAAAGAATTCAGCTCTTTTGCCTGTAAAAAAAACACATACAATACCCCCCCCAACATTACAACCCACCACCCACATACCCCCAATCTAACCCAAACCCCGTTAAATAAACATAACACTAAGCCCCTGAAGATCTTCCTACCTTATCTTCACCATGCCAGGTTCACCGATCCGTCCTCGGAAGTCTTGATCCAAGCCTCGGAAGTGTTGATCCAAGCCCAAGCGGGGGGCTGAAGAGTGACGTCCATCCTCGGGCTGAAGTCTGGATCCAAGAGGCAGCTGAAGAAATTCATCATCGGGCTGAAGTCGGAAGTCCATCATCGGGATGAAGTCTTCTATCAAGCAGCATCTTCAATCTTCTTTCTTCCGGAGTGGAGCGGAGCCATCTTCTTCCCAGCCGACGCGGATCCATCCTCTTCTAAAGACGCCTACTAGCTGAATGATGGTTCCTTTAAATGACGTCATCCAAGATGGCATCCGTCGAATTCCGATTGGCTGATAGGATTCTATCAGCCAATCGGAATTAAGGTAGGAAAATTCTGATTGGCTGATGGAATCAGCCAATCAGATTGAGCTCGCATTCTATTGGCTGATCGGAACAGCCAATAGAATGCAAGCTCAATCTGATTGGCTGATCGGATCAGCCAATCGGATTGAACTTGAATCTGATTGGCTGATTCCATCAGCCAATCAGAATTTTCCTACCTTAATTCCGATTGGCTGATAGAATCCTATCAGCCAATCGGAATTCGACGGACGCCATCTTGGATGACGTCATTTAAAGGAACCGTCATTCGGCTAGTAGGCGTCGTTAGAAGAGGATGGATCCGCGTCGGCTGGGAAGAAGATGGCCCCGCTCCGCTCCAGAAGAAAGAAGATTGAAGATGCTGCTTGATAGAAGACTTCATCCCGATGATGGACTTCCGACTTCAGCCCGATGATGGATTTCTTCAGCCGCCGCTTGGATCCAGACTTCAGCCCGAGGATGGATGTCATGCTTCAGCCCCCCGCTTGGGCTTGGATCAACACTTCCGAGGCTTGGATCAAGACTTCCGAGGACGGATCGGTGAACCTGGCATGGTGAAGATAAGGTAGGAAGATCTTCAGGGGCTTAATGTTAGGTTTATTTAAGGGGGGTTTGGGTTAGATTAGGGGTATGTGGGTGGTGGGTTGTAATGTTGGGGGGGGGTATTGTATGTGGGTTTTTTTACAGGCAAAAGAGCTGAATTCTTTGGGGCATGCCCCGCAAAGGGCCCTGTTCAGGGCTGGTAAGGTAAAAGAGCTTTGAACTTTTTAAATTTAGAATAGGGTAGGGCATTTTTTTATTTTGGGGGTCTTTGTTATTTTATTAGGGGGCTTAGAGTAGGTGTAATTAGTTTAAAATTGTTGTAATTTTTTTCTAATGTTTGTAAATATTTTTTTATTTTTTGTAACTTAGTTCTTTTTTATTTTTTGTACTTTAGTTAGTTAATTTAATTGTATTTATTTGTAGGAATTGTATTTAATTTTTTTATTGATAGTGTAGTGTTAGGTTTAATTGTAGATAATTGTAGGTATTTTATTTAATTAATTTATTGATAGTGTAGTGTTAGGTTTAATTGTAGATAATTGTAGGTATTTTATTTAATTAATTTATTGATAGTGTAGTGTTAGGTTTAATTGTAACTTAGGTTAGGATTTATTTTACAGGTAATTTTGTAATTATTTTAACTAGGTAACTATTAAATAGTTATTAACTATTTAATAGCTATTGTACCTGGTTAAAATAATTACAAAGTTACCTGTAAAATAAATATAAATCCTAAAATAGCTACAATATAATTATAATTTATATTGTAGCTATATTAGGGTTTATTTTACAGGTAAGTATTTAGCTTTAAATAGGAATAATTTATTTAATAAGAGTTAATTCATTTCGTTAGATTTAAATTATATTTAATTTAGGGGGGTGTTAGGGTTAAAGTTAGACTTAGCTTTTGGGGTTAATAAATTTATTATAGTATTGGTGAGCTCCTGTCGGCAGATTAGGGGTTAATACTTGAATTTAGGTGTCTGCAATGTTAGGGAGGGCAGATTAGGGGTTAATACTATTTATTATAGGGTTATTGAGGCGGGAGTGAGGCGGATTAGGGGTTAATACATTTATTATAGTAGCGCTCAGGTCCAGTCGGCAGATTAGGGGTTAATAAGTGTAGTTAGGTGGAGGCAACGTTGGGGACGGCAGATTAGGGGTTAATAAATATAATATAGGGGTCGGCGATGTTAGGGCAGCAGATTAGGGGTACATAGGGATAATGTAGGTGGCGGGGGTGTACGGAGCGGCAGATTAGGGGTTAAAAATAATATGCAGGGGTCAACGATAGCGGGGGTGGCAGATTAGGGGTTAATAAGTGTAAGGTTAGGAGTGTTTAGACTCGGGGTACATGTTAGAGTGTTAGGTGCAGACGTAGGAAGTGTTTCCCCATAGGAAACAATGGGGCTGCGTTAGGAGCTGAACACGGCTTTTTTGCAGATGTTAGGTTTTTTTTCAGCTCAAACAGCCCCATTGTTTTCTATGGGGGAATCGTGCACAAGCACGTTTTTGAAGCTGGCCGCGTCCGTAAGCACAGCTGGTATCTAGAGTTGCAGTGGCGTTAAATTATGCTCTACGCTCCCTTTTTGGAGCCTAACGCACTGAAAACCCAGCCATTCTGTGAACTCTAAATACCAGCGGTATTTAAAAGGTGCGGGGGGAAAAAAGCATGCGTAGCTAACGCACCCCTTTGGCCGCCAAACTCTAAATCTAGCCGTTAGTTTTTATCATTTTTAGCTAAACTGCTCAACTGAAATAACCAATTATCTTACTGGGACACAGGTTTAAAGGCTAGGTAAGCAGCATTAAAAGAAGGACTGGAGAGAAAGAGCTACTTCAGACGACCCCTGACGTGCGTTTCACAAAAACGCTTCTTCAGAGGGGGTCATTTAAAAAAATTCTCAGAGCAGAAACATAATTCCAAATGCAGACTAAAGCTACTTATACATAATTGTATTATCTATTACAGTTACTTTGTTAGTTGTCTTGTGTCCCGAGCTTTGACCCTGCGACAGGCAGCCTTATATTATATATACTGTACATTCAGAAATTATTCTGTATATTATATAACTATAACAAGACTCCTGTTTTATTACAATTCTGCCTCCCCCGTCTTGTATTGTATCTACATATGCTTAGGAGCTGGCCCATTTATGAAGCACTAAATGGTAGCAGTTTTGCAATTACCCTTGACAAAAATGAGTAAAAGTAAGGTGTAAAAAAATAAACCACACGAGTCATATTTTAGACTAAAACAATTATTTTTCTGTAGGTTTAAAAAATAAGTTGCATCTTTGCAATCAATATTTTGTGAAACTGTGTCTATTGGATTCTTACTTGCCTCTATCACCATCGTCCTCACAATGAGTTTGAATAAGAAAGAGAAAGAGACAAAAATCATTTTTTTCCCCTTACAACCAATTTAGCTCCTTTACCTTTATTTTCATATTTGGAATATCTCCTTATGTTAGTGGTATCCTCATTTACACTGAAAATGTCAATACTTTTGGCTATAGAAAAGTTATGTAAACATAGTCAGCAGAAGAAATTACACTCCGGCCGGTTTTTGGATATCAGGTCCTAAGTATTGGGCTTTGGTATAAAGACATAAATAAGAAAAAGAAGCATGTGTGTAAATAGAAAATGATAAAACAAGGAGATATTCCCCTGCAAGCTCAGCAACCTACTATTTCATATATGTAATAAACATAAAGAAACAATTTTTATACATTTCTTTTATACTCGGTTGCTGGTTAACATTGCCTAGTACCGACTTGTCCAATGTAAGGTCTGGTGCTTGCAAGACAATCCTCATATGCTCTTTATCTGGATCTGGCTTTTTATTTCTGTAACTTGAATTCAGGAATATTTTGATTATATCCTTTTTTAACACGTACGTAGGAAATATGTAGTGATGATCATATTAGAGAAAGAAAATATGGGGAGATCCTAAAGAGAATTTTTGCTGTTGTACAATAACACAGGTAAATCTTTGTACAGTGATAATATACCTAGAGATTATTACTTGATCAGTGAGTGATTAATTGATTTAGAATATCAAGTCAAAAGTCATATGTGCTTGGATACTATGAGGCCTATTTAACAACGGTCTGTCGGACCTGATCCGACAGTGCGGATCAGGTCCGACAGACCTCGCAGAATGCGGAGAGCAATGCGCTCTCCGTATTCAGCAGAGCTGCTGGTGTAATGCCGCCCCCTGCAGATTCACGGCCAATCGGCCGCCAGCAGGGAGGTGTCAATCAACCCGATCATATTCGATTGGGTTGAATTGTGGCAATCTCTGTCTGCCTGCTCAAAACAGGTGGACAGGTTATGGAGTAGCGGTCTTTAGACCGCTGCTTCATAACTGCTGTTTCTGGCGAGCCTGCAGCTCTCTGGCGAGCGGGCCCTCAAGCTCCATCTGGAGCTTGATAAATGGGCCCCAATGTTTTCACAAAAATATTCTAAAATGATAAGCACTTTCTACAACTGTCCATTTTTGAATAAACAAAGGAATAATATTGTTTTTCTATTGCTGTTTGTGTTTTTATTATTCATTCTCATGGGACAAAATATACTGAATACTTTCACATATATAAAAAAATTGATATTATATGAATGCAATGATGCGTATTCTTTGAGATTACGGTACTATTGATCTGCAAAATGGTCATGTGATTAATATTTCCTATTGGCTAAACTTATGATTGGCTGATTAGGAGGTGTGTAACTAATAGAACACAGTGACTGGTTAAAGAGCTCTTAAAATGTTCAATTACAGTGGTGGTTCCTCGCCTTTGACAAAGCTGTCAGGCGAAACGTACGTCAGGCGTCCCTTTACCCTACCATCTTTTGTGCTCAATATGCTGCTTTATTGTATTTTCTTATGGTGCTCTCATGCCAGAGGGCATACGTAATTTCTGCATTTTCCAAATACAAATTTGTATCAGCTTAATAATGAGTTTATCAGGACAGCACCCACTACACTCATAAGTGTGCTGACAATAAGTTTGTAACATGCTATTTCTAATCATAATGATTTTTACATTTATAAAAGCATATTAAATTATTTACTAAAAAATAATTAATTAGCCATTAAACATCACTACAAGGATATCACTTGGATTTGATTTAATTTAACAAAGATTAAGAAAATTGTTAAATGTCTTTAGTTCTCAGCCCCAGAACTATTTATTTGTATGAGAACCATCTGCTCTGTGAATATTGCTTTGTGAATCAGATGATGCAGCCTTATGGCACTCAACCACTTCCCTATAAAAAAAAAAAATAAGAGAGGAAAGATATTCAGAAAATAATAAAAGTTATTTTCTGCAGGGTAGTATCAGCCCTTACCTCCCAACCTCTCTGATCCCCCCAACAGCTCTCTAACCCTCCCCCTCTACCTATTTGACACCATCTTAGGGACTGGCAGCTGCCTGCCAATACCCAGTTTGCTGCAAATTAGGCACAAAAAAAAAAATAAAATACCCATTTTTTTCTTTAGTGTAGCTGCCCCCCTAATACTCTCCCCCTCCCAGATCCCTTTCTTTCAATGGATCCCACATAGGATCCCCCTCATTTACTCTCCTCACTCCTTCCCCCTCAAAGACGCATCTTTTTTTTTTTTTAATTCCCTGTAGTGTGGTGTAGTGGTGGTGAACTCCATGCCCAAGAGGGTTAAGGCAGTGCTGGAAAATAATGGTGGCCACACAAAATATTGACACTTTGGGCCCAATTTGGACATTTCCTCTTAGGGGTGTACTCACTTTTGTTGCCAACGGTTTTGTTATACAGGCTGTACACTCACTACTTTACATTGTAGCAAAGTGTTATTTCTTCAGTGTTGTGACATGAAAAGATATAATAAAATATTTACAAAAATGTGAGGGGTGTACTAGTGAGATACTGTATAAGGGCCAATTTATCATGCCTCATATGCACCTTTTCTGCTCGGCTCGCCGCAAAGAGGAGTTAAGACTGCTGCTCCATAACTTGTCTGCCACCTCTGAGGCGGCAGACAGCAATCTGCCCGATTGGATACGATCGGGTTTATTGACACCCCCTGCTAGAGGCCGATTGGCTGCGAATGCGCAGGGGACGGCATTGCACAAGCATTTCACGAGAAATGCTTGTGCAATGATAAATGCCGGCATTTATCGATGTGCGGCAGACATGATCCACTACAGCGTATCATGTCCGCTCAAACTCTGATAAATTGGCTCCATAATCTGTAAATTCTATTGAATTGGTCAGTATTGCTTTAGACTCAGGAAAGGACAGATTTTTTTTCCAAAAGCTTGTCAATTTATAAATGTATAGTTAATCCAATAAAAAAGTATCATTGCTCAATGCAATATATATAAAGTGTATATAGTGTATAATGTGCATTTAATATAAATATTTCACATTCCAATGTTCTGCATATAGAGGAATATGTTTTATATATATATATATATATAGAGTTAAAAATATATATTTGTGCAAAAATCCATCAGATATATGTTTAAATATCTCTTTTAGAATAAATACAACATATCCTGCTATGTGCAGAACATTGGATTATGAAACATGCAATATTATATTCTTATGTTGCGCTATTGTTTGCGTGACTTGTGCATGTTTTTTTCAACTTTTTCGGCTCCATTGAAGTCTATGGGGCCTATTTATTAATGTGCGAGCAGACATGATACGATGTAGTGTATCATGTCCGCCGCATTTATCATTGCACCAACAGTTCTTGTGAACTGCTGGTGAAATGCCGTCCCCTGCAGATTTGCGGCCAATCTGCTGCTAGCCGGGGGTGTCAATCAACCCGATCGTATTCAATCGGGTTGATTTCTGTCTGCCGCCTCAGAGCAGGCCGACAAGTTATGGAGCAGCGTTCTTTAGGCCGCTGCTTCATAACTTCTCTATTCAGAACTTGATAATTTGGCCCTTAAGGGTGAATGCAATTTTGCATTTGCGACTTCTCAAAGTCTATTTGTTACCGCGACTTTACGAATGTGAGAGCGCAACCTTTCAACTCGTAACACAATCGCAAATCACCTAGTGCAAAAAAAAATAAAAAATTCTACAGGTTTTAACACTCGAATGCGATTCCAAACTACCGCTCCATTTGTAATGTAGTCTTAAAGTTTACCACAACAAGAAAGTATCTGTCTTCCCACACAAATATTATTATAATGATGATGTAAAGTAAGTTTAACAGCCTTCTTTTGAAAATATAATAAATATCTCTACTTTCCCAAAGAATAGTTATTTATGGTCATACTTATTTCCTGATGGAAACATGCATGGATCTTCTACTGTTCTCTCTCAAAGATTTCAGAGACTTCAGTAATTCACACCTGTCCATATCCGGATATTCTGATTGGATTTGGGTAATACGAGAGAGTTCACTAATGTTGTCCTCTCTGTTTAAAAGTTTTTACTTGTTTTGCCATGTTTTTTTTACTTATTGCTATTATAATTCACAAGTTTAGATGTAACTGTTGTCAAATAAACCATAGCTTAAAGCAACACTCAATGCAGTAGAACTGCATAATTAACAAGTGCATAATAAAAGCAGTAGATTTTTTTTCTGACAAATGTATTATTTTCTTCCATTTTCGGCCCCCTGTATCATGTGACAGACATCAGCCAATCAAAGGCTAGTATATGTATACCCTATGAGCTTGTGCACATGCTCAGCAGAATCTTGTTCTCCAGAGTGAATATAAAAAGACTGTGTAAAATGGAAGTAAATTGAAAAGTGTTTTAAAACTGCATGCTCTTTCTGAATCATAAAAGTTTATTTCGACTTGAGTGTCCCTTTAACTGTTTAAGTTATTATTATTTGTAAGCCGAGTTAGGAAAGATTAATAGATTTCTGGATGACTAATTTACCAACTATAATAACTTTATACAATTTAACATATGTAGTAATTTTTCATATTCAGCTCGCCGCATGCCCCCGTCGGTGGCCAGGACAGTGGGTTACGGACGAGTGTTAATCCATTGCTTCAATATACTATTTTATGTAACATTTTTGCTTTATCAGAGTTCCTTCTTTTAATTATACTCTGCACTAATTTGGTCTTCATGATATACAGGTTACAAGTTATAATACCCAATCTTTATATTCTTCTTATTATTCATCTTCTGAACATCACCAATGCAATATTTTTTTATAAAGCAATGTATACACTTTTACAAACAATTATTGTATCATATATTATAAGTTTTTTTTTTTATTATCCATAGATTATATTTAGTAACAAAATCCATCTTGAATCACATTTACGCTCCAGCCCAATTTGGTAATACCAAGCCCACCTGCTCTACAACTCATTTTTCCTAGTCATTAAAGTGAAGGTAAAGTTATGCTGTTATGACGACCACCTAGCATTTATCAATCTCTCCTTAATGTAGTCGGTAAGATTTTTTTTGCGATTACAGATATACACCCTGTTCCAAATTATTATGCCAATGATATCTTTCTCATTTACCTAAATAATTGATGTAAACAACAGTCAGCATAATTCTCATGTTATCAACTATTAAGAGTACAATGCAAATTTTATTAAAAAAACCTCCTAATGATAACAATATTTTTTTTTTCAAAATAAAAAACTTACAATGCACTGTTTCAAATTATTACGCACAGTAAGTTTCAAAACACTTTATAGGTTGTAAAGAACTGAAAATTGACATTTGTTGTGTTTGCAGCATATTTACTGAAATCAAAAGCTATTTCAATCAAACTTTGAACAACATTTTAACTTTTTAAACATTTTAACAGATCACGTTACATTTTAACATAGGAACCCTTATTTGATAGGAGCTTCACAAGTCTTGTATCCATTGAACTTGTGAGTTTTTGGACAGTTTCTGTTTGAATTTGTTTGCAAGATGTCAGAATAGCCTCCCAGAGCTGCTGTTTGGATGTAAACTGCCTCCCACCCTCATAGGTCTTTTGCTTGAGGATGCTCCAAAGTTTCTCAATAGGATTGAGGTCAGGGGAGGATGGAGTCCACACCATGACTTTCTCTCCTTTTATCCCCATAGCAGCCATTGATTCAGAGGTATTCTTTGCAGCATGAGATGGTGCATTGTCATGCATGAAAATGATTTTATTACGGAAAGCATAGTTCTTCCTTCTGTACCAGGGAAGGAAGTGGTCAGTCATCTTTACACCTTCGGGGACCCTAAAGGGGCTGACCAGCTCTCTTCCCATGATTCCGGCACAAAACATGACTCCACCACCTCCTTGCTGACGTCGCAGCCTTGTTGGAACAGGGTGGCCGCCCACCAACGATCCACTACTCCATCCATCTGGACCATCCAGGGTTGCATGGCACTCATCAGTGAACAGGACTGTTTGAAAATTAGTCTTCATGTATTTTTCTGCCCAATGCAGTCATTTCTGCTTGTGAGCATTGGTTAGTGGTGGCCGAATGGAAGGTTTATGCACAGTTGCAAGACTCTGGAGGACTCTACACCTTGATGTCTGTGGGGCTCCAGAGGCACCAGCAGCTTCAAATATCTGTTTGCTGCTATGTAATGGTATTTTAGCAGCTGCTCTCTTGATCCGATGCATGGATCTGGCAGAAATCTTCCTCAATGTGTCTTTATCTGCACGAACCCGTCTGTACTCTGAATCAGCCACAATTCTCTTAATAGTGCGATGATCATGCTTAAGTTTTCATGAAATATCTAATGTTTTCATACCTCGTCCAAGGCATTAAACTATTTTACTCTTTTCGGCAGCAGAGAGATCCTTTTTCTTCCCCATATTGCTTGAAAATGGTGCTCTGCTTAATAATGTGGAACACCCTCCTTTAGTAGTTTTTCCTTTAATTGGGCTCACCTGGCAATCTAATTATCACAGGTGTCCAAGATTGTTTTCAGTGATCAAAAGAGCCCTGAGACACAATGCCATCCATGAGTTAAACTGAAAAAAAAATATTTAATCTTTGTGACACTGAAATAGAATTGCATAATAATTTGGAACAGGGTGTATTTTTACAAATAATCTTTATCTCAAGTTCCCTACCGTTCGGCTCCCGACTTCTCCTACGCCCTACTTCCATCTTCTTCAAGTAGTGATGTCTTCAGCGGTCCTACCCGCTCTACAAGCCTCTCAAATGCACGATCTGAAGAAAATTCGAATAGCGAATGCGCAGTTGAGCAAGGAGGCGGATGACGTGGATTGATGACCGCCTAACGGCCATAATTTCAATTGGATTAGAGAACCACATGATCATTAGGGGAAAAAACAGTAATATGGTTTTGAATTTGTGTAGGTTTAGGAATAGATTTATAATGGCGATAACTTGATTTATGATAAACATTATATAAAATGATGAATGAAAGTCATATTGTTTTTAAACAAATATTGATATTCTAGATCGAGATGGAGGTAACTTTACATTCACTTTAACATCCATAATGTCAAACCACTTGATGAACTCTTAATTTATTTTTGTTTCATTAGGAATAATGTATACTCCAGTTGTGGTTTAAAATTACCTGCTACCAGTCTATTTAGTTGCACGGCTACGGCTAGATTACGAGTTTTGCGTTATGAGTGAAAAAGCAGCGTTATTTTTTGTAATTTAGTGTTTGTTTTTGTAATTTACTGTTTGTTTTTTTATTTAGTTTAGTTGATTTAATTGTAGATAATTGTAGGTAGTTTATTTAATTAATTTATTGATAGTGTAGTGTTAGGTTTAATTGTAACTTAGGTTAGGATTTATTTTACAGGTAATTTTGTAATTATTTTAACTAGGTAGCTATTAAATAGTTATTAACTAGTACCTAGTTAAAATAAATACAAAGTTGCCTGTAAAATAAATATAAATCCTAAAATAGCTACAATATAATTATTAGTTATATTGTAGCTATTTTAGGGTTTATTTTACAGGTAAGTATTTAGCTTTAAATAGGATTAATTTATTTAATAAGAGTTAATTTATTTTGTTAGATAAAAATTATATTTAACGTAGGGGGGTGTTAGGGTTAGACTTAGCTTTAGGGGTTAATACATTTATTATAGTAGCAGCGAGGTCCGGTAGGCAGAATAGGGGTTAATACTTGAAGTTAGGTGTCGGCGATGTTAGGGAGGGCAGATTAGGGGTTAATACTATTTATTATAGGGTTTTTGAGGCGGGAGTGCGGCGGTTTAGGGGTTAATACATTTATTATAGTGGCGGCGAGGTCCGGTCGGCAGATTAGGGGTTAATAAGTGTAGGTGAGGGGCATTGAGGGGGCAGATTAGGGGTTAATAAATATAATATAGGGGTCGGCGGTGTTAGGGGCAGCAGATTAGGGGTACATAGGGATAATGTAGGTTGCGGCGGTGTGCGGTCAGCAGATTAGGGGTTACATTTTTTTATTTGAGCGGCGGCAATGTGGGGGACCTCGGTTTAGGGGTACATAGGTAGTTTATGGGTGTTAGTGTACTTTAGAGCACAGTAGTTAAGAGCTTTATGAACCGGCGTTAGCCCATAAAGCTCTTAACTCCTGACTTTTTTCTGCGGCTGTAGTCTTGTCATTAGCGTTCTAACGCTCACTTCAGCCAAGACTCTAAATAGCAGCATTAGAAAGATCCCATTGAAAAGATAGGATACGCAATTGACGTAAGGGGATCTGCGGTATGGAAAAGTCGCGGCTGGAAAGTGAGCGTTAGACCCTTTCCTGACTGACTCTAAATACCAGCGGGCGGCCAAAACCAGCGTTAGGACCCCCTAACGCTGGTTTGGACGGCTAACGCAGAACTCTAAATCTAGGCGATAGGTTTTATTTTTATTTCACAGGTAAATTTGTATTTATTTTAACTAGGTAGACTAGTTAGTAAATAGTTATTAACTAATTACTAACTACCTATTTAAAATAAATACAAAGTTACCTGTAAAATAAAACCTAACCTGAGTTACACTAAAACCTAACCTTACACTAAAATTAAATAAATTACATTAATTAAATACAATTCACTAAATTATAAAAAAAATAAACACTAAATTACACAAAATAAAAAAGAAATCATCAAATATTTAAACTAATTACACCTAATCTAATAGCCCTATCAAAATAAAAAAGCCCCCCCCCAAATAAAAAAACCCTAGCCTAAACTAAACTGCCAATAGCCCTTAAAAGGGCCTTTTGCGGGGCAAAATCAGCTCTTTTATCTGTAAAAAAAATACAAACAACCCCCCGAACAGTAAAACCCATCACCCACACAACCAAACCCCCCAAATAAAATCCTCTAAAAACCTAAGCTCCCCATTGCCCTGAAAAGGGCATTTGGATGGGCATTGCCCTTAAAAGGGCATTTAGCTCTTTTTCAGCCCAAACCCTAAGCTAAAAATAAAACCCACCCAATAAACCCTGAAAAAAACCAAACACTAATCCCCGAAGATCCACTTACAGTTTTTGAAGACCAGACATCCATCCTCAACAAAGCCGGGAGAAATCTTCATCCAAGCGGCAAGAAGTCGTCCTCTAGGCAGTCAGAAGTCTTCATCCAGACGGCATCCAAGATGGCGTCCCTTGAATTCCGATTTAACTAGTCTACCTAGTTAAAATAAATACAAACTTACCTGTGAAATAAAAATAAAACCTAAGATAGATACAATGTAACTATTATTTATATTGTAGCTAGCTTAGGGTTTATTTTATAGGTAAGTATTTAGTTTTAAATAGGAATTATTTAGGTATTAATTGTAATTTTTATTTAGATTTATTTTAATTATGTTCAAGTTAGTGGGTGTTAGGGTTAAGGTTAGACTTAGGGTTAGGGTTTAATAACTTTAGTATAGTGGCGGGGGTTAATAAGTGTAATGTAGGTAGCGGCGATGTTAGGGGTGGCATATTAGGGGTTAATAAGTGTAGGTAGGTGGTGGCGACATTGGGGACGGCAGATTAGGGGTTAATAAGTGTAATGTAGGTGGTGGCGATGTCAGGGGCAGCAGATTAGGGGTGTTTAGACTCAGGGTTTATGTTTTGCTCAATGCTGCAATATTGCCTGCTAATGCCGGGTTTATGAAAACCTGTATTAGCAGCGCTATAGGGAGGTGAGAGGTGGAAATAACTTGCAAGTTAGCACCGAGCCACTCATAACGCAAAACTCGTAATCTATGCAATAGTTAGGTAAATATAAATCCAGAAGTGGCCTTCCATTTTTTTTTCTGTTTTACTTTTCTTTCAAACTATGGCCTAGATTTGGAGTTCGGCGGTAGCCGTCAAAACCAGCGTTAGAGGCTCCTAACGCTGGTTTTGGCCGCCCGCTGGTATTTGGAGTCAGTGATTAAAGGGTCTAACGCTCACTTTTCAGCCGCGACTTTTCCATACCGCAGATCCCCCTACGCCATTTGCGTAGCCTATCTTTTCAATGGGATCTTTCTAACGCTGGTATTTAGAGTCGTTTCTGAAGTGAGCGTTAGAGCTCTAACGACAAAATTCCAGCCGCCTGAAAATAGCAGGAGTTAAGAGCTTTCTGGCTAACGCCGGTTTATAAAGCTCTTAACTACTGTACCCTAAAGTACACTAACACCCATAAACTACCTATGTACCCCTAAACCGAGGTCCCCCCACATCGCCGCCACTCTATTTAAATTTTTAACCCCTAATCTGCCGACCGCCACCTACGTTATACTTATGTACCCCTAATCTGCTGCCCCTAACCCCGCCGACCCCTATATTATATTTCTTAACCCCTAACTTGCCCCCCACAACGTCGCCGCAAGCTACTTAAAATAATTAACCCCTAATCTTCCGACCGCAAATCGCCGCCACCTACGTTATCCCTATGTACCCCTAATCTGCTACCCCTAACATCGCCGACCCCTATATTATATTTATTAACCCCTAATCTGCCCCCCTCAACGTCGACGACACCTGCCTACACTTATTAACCCCTAATCTGCCGAGCGGACCTGAGCGCTACTATAATAAAGTTATGAACCCCTAACCCGCCTCACTAACCCTATCATAAATAGTATTAACCCCTAATCTGCCCTCCCTAACATCGCCGACACCTAACTTCAATTATTAACCCCTAATCTGACGAGCGGAGCTCACCGCTATTCTAATAAATGTATTAACCCCTAAAGCTAAGTCTAACCCTAACACTAACACCCCCCTAAGTTAAATATAATTTTTATCTAACGAAATAAATTAACTCTTATTAAATAAATGATTCCTATTTAAAGCTAAATACTTACCTGTAAAATACATCCTAATATAGCTACAATATAAATTATAATTATATTATAGCTATTTTAGGATTAATATTTATTTTACAGGTAACTTTGTAATTATTTTAACCAGGTACAATAGCTATTAAATAGTTAAGAACTATTTAATAGTTACCTAGTTAAAATAATAACAAAATTACCTGTAAAATAAGTCCTAACCTAAGATATAATTAAACCTAACACTACCCTATCAATAAAATAATTAAATAAACTACCTACAATTACCTACAATTAACCTAACACTACACTATCAATAAATTAATTAAATACAATTCCTACAAATAAATACAATTAAATAAACTAGCTAAAGTACAAAAAATAAAAAAGATCTAAGTTACAGAAAATAAAAAAATATTTACAAACATAATAAAAATATTACAACAATTTTAAACTAATTACACCTACTCTAAGCCCCCTAATAAAATAACAAAGCCCCCCAAAATAAAAAATTCCCTACCCTATTCTAAATTAAAAAAGTTACAAGCTCTTTTACCTTACCAGCCCTGAACAGGGCCCTTTGCGGGGCATGCCCCAAGAATTTCAGCTCTTTTGCCTGTAAAAGAATAAATACAATACCCCCCCCCAACATTACAACCCACCACCCACATACCCCTAATCTAACCCAAACCCCCCTTAAATAAACCTAACACTAAGCCCCTGAAGATCTTCCTACCTTGTCTTCACCATACCAGGTTCACCGATCCGTCCTGAAGAGCTCCTCCGATGTCCTGATCCAAGCCCAAGCGGGGGCTGAAGAGGTCCATGATCCGGTCAAAGTCTTCATCCAAGCGGGGCAGAAGAGGATCTTCCATCCGATTGAAGTCATCATCCAGGCGGCATCTTCTATGGTCTTCCATCCGGAGCGAAGCGGCAGGATCCTGAAGACCTCCAGCGCGGAACATCCATCCGGACCGATGACTGAACGACGAATGACTGTTCCTTTAAGGGACGTCATCCAAGATGGCGTCCCTCGAATTCCGATTGGCTGATAGGATTCTATCAGCCAATCGGAATTAAGGTATGAATTTTCTGATTGGCTGATGGAATCAGCCAATCAGAATCAAGTTCAATCCGATTGGCTGATCCAATCAGCCAATCAGATTGAGCTCGCATTCTATTGGCTGATCGGAACAGCCAATAGAATGCAAGCTCAATCTGATTGGCTGATTGGATCAGCCAATCGGATTGAACTTGATTCTGATTGGCTGATTCCATCAGCCAATCAGAAAATTCATACCTTAATTCCGATTGGCTGATAGAATCCTATCAGCCAATCGGAATTCGAGGGACGCCATCTTGGATGACGTCCCTTAAAGGAACAGTCATTCGTCGCTCAGTAGTCGGTCCGGATGGATGTTCCGCGCTGGAGGTCTTCAGGATCCTGCCGCTTCGCTCCGGATGGAAGACCATAGAAGATGCCGCCTGGATGATGACTTCAATCGGATGGAAGATCCTCTTCTGCCCCGCTTGGATGAAGACTTTGACCGGATCATGGACCTCTTCAGCCCCCGCTTGGGCTTGGATCAGGACATCGGAGGAGCTCTTCAGGACGGATCGGTGAACCTGGTATGGTGAAGACAAGGTAGGAAGATCTTCAGGGGCTTAGTGTTAGGTTTATTTAAGGGGGGTTTGGGTTAGATTAGGGGTATGTGGGTGGTGGGTTGTAATGTTGGGGGGGGGGGTATTGTATTTATTCTTTTACAGGCAAAAGAGCTGAAATTCTTGGGGCATGCCCCGCAAAGGGCCCTGTTCAGGGCTGGTAAGGTAAAAGAGCTTGTAACTTTTTTAATTTAGAATAGGGTAGGGAATTTTTTATTTTGGGGGGCTTTGTTATTTTATTAGGGGGCTTAGAGTAGGTGTAATTAGTTTAAAATTGTTGTAATATTTTTATTATGTTTGTAAATATTTTTTTATTTTCTGTAACTTAGATCTTTTTTATTTTTTGTACTTTAGCTAGTTTATTTAATTGTATTTATTTGTAGGAATTGTATTTAATTAATTTATTGATAGTGTAGTGTTAGGTTAATTGTAGGTAATTGTAGGTAGTTTATTTAATTATTTTATTGATAGGGTAGTGTTAGGTTTAATTATATCTTAGGTTAGGACTTATTTTACAGGTAATTTTGTTATTATTTTAACTAGGTAACTATTAAATAGTTCTTAACTATTTAATAGCTATTGTACCTGGTTAAAATAATTACAAAGTTACCTGTAAAATAAATATTAATCCTAAAATAGCTATAATATAATTATAATTTATATTGTAGCTATATTAGGATGTATTTTACAGGTAAGTATTTAGCTTTAAATAGGAATCATTTATTTAATAAGAGTTAATTTATTTCGTTAGATAAAAATTATATTTAACTTAGGGGGGTGTTAGTGTTAGGGTTAGACTTAGCTTTAGGGGTTAATACATTTATTATAGTATCGGTGAGGTCCGCTCGGCAGATTAGGGGTTAATAATTGAAGTTAGGTGTCGGCGATGTTAGGGAGGGCAGATTAGGGGTTAATACTATTTATGATAGGGTTAGTGAGGCGGATTAGGGGTTAATAACTTTATTATAGTAGCGCTCAGGTCCGCTCGGCAGATTAGGGGTTAATAAGTGTAGGCAGGTGTCGGCGACGTTGAGGGGGGCAGATTAGGGGTTAATAAATATAATATAGGGGTCGGCGATGTTAGGGCAGCAGATTAGGGGTACATAGGGATAACGTAGGTTGCGGCGGTTTACGGAGCGGCAGATTAGGGGTTTAAAAAAATATGCAGGGGTCAGCGATAGCGGGGGCGGCAGATTAGGGGTTAATAAGTGTAAGGTTAGGGGTGTTTAGACTCGGGGTACATGTTAGAGTGTTAGGTGCAGACGTAGGAAGTGTTTCCCCATAGGAAACAATGGGGCTGCGTTAGGAGCTGAACGCTGCTTTTTTGCAGGTGTTAGGTTTTTTTTCAGCTCAAACAGCCCCATTGTTTCCTATGGGGGAATCGTGCACGAGCACGTTTTTGAGGCCGGCCGCGTCCGTAAGCAACTCTGGTATCGAGAGTTGCATTTGCGGTAAAAATGCTCTACGCTCCTTTTTTGGAGCCTAACGCAGCATTTGATTAAACTCTCGATACCAGAGTTAAATTTATGGTGCGGCCAGAAAAAAGCCCGCGGAGCGTTAGCAGCCCTTTTACCGCCGAACTCCAAATCTAGGCCTTAGTATTTCATACTATATTTGGCAAGGCCCAAAAGAATGCCCCTTAAAGTGATGGTTAACTCTCCCCTTTATAAAAACAGATCTGGAATGTCAGTGATATTTTAGATAGAGTTTCATTTGAATGAAGTTTCAATTGTAATGAAGTTGCTCTATAACTTACTTTTATATATAGATATAAAATTCAAATACCTTGCGCTTCAAAAGTACATTTTTCTTTGAGTTAAGGGTTTGAATTGTTCGCTAATCAGCAGTCTCCCCATACGGCACTTTTGTTGTTGCTAGAGCGCTTATTGGACAAAAATTTAAACCTTTAGCTCCCAGAAAAAAATACTATTAATATGGGCGGTGGAGTGTAGGGAATTTGAATTTCATATTTATATTAAAAAAATAAGTTATAGCGCAACTTCATTACAACTGATGGATTAAACTCCATCTAAAATATCACTAACATTCTGGATCTGATTGTAAAAAGGGGAAAGTTAACCATCACTTTAAGCTTCTAAACGCTTTTTATTTCATATGTCCAAAAGTGGACTTTTGATGTATGTAGGGGGGGGGGGGGGGGAAACTGTCTTAGATTGATCAGTACTGTATGTAATTGTAGTTGTCTATATTTGCTGTTCCCATTGGAAATAACAGTAACAAAATGAATGCCCACATGGATTTAATTTTGTGAAATTAAACATTTGGTAAAATCTTTCAGACAAAAGAAATGTATCACCTACGCACATTGATGTGCACATAGGAGCTCTACTCAAATAAATGCACATTCAAAACTTGTATAGGGGTTTTACTTTAAAGAGGGGCTTATGGGCTTTATAACAAGGGGTCATGAGGGTCTCTTGATCTTTTTTGGGGCCTAATATAAGTGCAAATGTATTGTGCTTTAAATTTATACCCCAAGACACACAGACAATTGTATTTTAAACCTTGGGTTTCTAGGGCATAATGGAGCTGAAATCTAGAGGTTTGAATACTTACCCCCTCCATCTAGCTACCTTTACTCCTTTGCTGCTGTGCCATTTCCACCCCTGTGCTGAGTTGTCTCAGAGTTTTAGGTGCTGCTCACATTAAGTCCCAGCGTGGATTATTTTTCAGCAATAAACACACAAGCACGTGAGAACCAATTTTGTGGAGAATTTATATTTGTTAATAAAATATGAATAAATAAGGTTTCAAACTATTGTGTGTTTGGGATTTATTTTATCTAAACGTTATAGTCAAAAGGTCCCTGGGGCTAGTGATGTCACCAGCATTCCTGAATTCCCCTTGGCCCCCTTAAGTGTGTGAAGCACTTCCCAGAGGCCCAATGGTATTTTGTGGGCAGGACTGTGACAATAGAGGCAGGATGAGGGGGATTTCTGTGGGTGTGGTTTGGCGGGACCAGGATGTCCATGGGTAGGATTGGGTGGTGTGTGGGCGTGACCAAGTGAAGATGGGGAAATCCTGTGCAGAGCGTTGGTGGGATAATTGAGTGATGATCACAACTGGGGGGCACATGGGAGAACAGCAAGTATGTTGTGGGGCCCCCGGGTTCCCCCCAGTGAAGCAACTGTAAAGAATTGGCTAAAATAAGCAACACATCAAGTAAGCTGCTATTTTACGTGAGTTCTATCCACCTTAGACTTTACATTTTACAGTAATCGCCTGGCTATTAAAACATATAAGGCCAGATTACAAGTTGCATAAACACCACCAGATGCAAACGTTTAACGCCCGCAGGTTAGCATACATATTACAAGGAAAATATTTGCATGTGAAAACTTAAGGACTTATAATATCGCGACCATGTTAACTTCTTCTCCCATAGTCTTCAAAGGAGAGCGCAAATTGGAAAAATCCTACCACCTCGCTCAGGCACTAACCCATCAGGAGTTAAACTTACAGTGCTAACACGAAGGTAGTTATGAATATTTTCCATTCCAATTTTCTTCACATAGAAGAACATTTTCTTTTAATTTTCTAATAGATATTTCTATATATGCATATGATTTTTTTTTAAATATTTATCTATCTATCTATCTATCTATCTATCTATCTATCTATCTATCAATCTGTCTATATGCAGTACTGTGGAAAAGTCTTAGGCCACCATTAGATTTGTTGTTTAAGCAATGGCATAATGACCATTTATAATTATTTCTCTGTCTCTTTTTTTTAGAATACAACTAGAAAATACAGGATATTTGTATGCAGTATTAAAAAACAGCTTCTATAGGCTTAAGTGGCAAGTATTTAGTGTGACCTCCCCTTACACTTGAGCAATAGCAGGAACCTGACTCTCATAAACTTAAATGGAATTAAACCCTGATTAATGTCATTGCTAACACCTATTTGTCCTACTATTTCATGTCAAAATAAGTGCTGTAAAAAAGGTCTAATACACCAGGTTTGTTCAAGGCATGCTTGAGCATTACATAAACATGTGGTATGAGTTTAATTAATTGGAAGCTTGCTAATAAGACAAACGTTCAATCACATAATTCCATTCAAAATGCCAAAGATCACACAATTTGACAGACATTAAATCATACTTTTGCATCAACAAGGCCACTCTCAAAGGGAAATCAACAAACAAAATGTATACTCAAGATGTGGTATTCAAGCGGTTATAAAGACATTTGCAGAATCAGGAGAGGTCAAGGACAAAAAAAGGACTGGAAAGCCAAGAAAAATTTCAAAATCTGATGAGAATTTTTCAGAGTTTCTTCTTTAAAAGACCGGAAGAAGTTCAGCAAGGACCAGGCTCAGCACCTGGGAGCTTCATCGTTATGCCAAGTCGACCCTTCTACATGCATGATGAAGAATGATCAAGAATGGTCTTTAGGGAAGGGTAGAGCCAAGAAACCACTTTTTCGGAAGATGAACATGGGGAAAAGGCTAAGATGTTCTAAAGCTCACAAAGATTGGAATGAAGATCAGTGAAAAAGAGTATTATGGAGTGAAGAATCCAAGTTTGAAATTATTGGGTCCAATAATCAAACATATGTGAGCAAAATTGTTGGAGAGAGATAGAAGAATGAGTGCTTGTGGTGTTCAGAGAAACATGGGAGGAGTCTATCCTGGTTTGGGGCTACATTTCTGCAAGTGGTGTTAGTGATAAAGTACAGACAGATTTTAGTTTATCATGCCTCTCCTTTGTTTTTCAGCATGATAACGATCCCAAGCAAAATCATATTTGGAGAGAAAAACAGTTGATAAAACACTGACAGTCATGGAATGACCTCCATAGAATCCAGACCTGAATATTATAGTGCAGTATGAGATTACCTGGACAGAGAAAGAAATAAAAGACAACCTAGGCAACATGTAAAAATTTGTTTAGTTTCGTTTAGTTAAATAAAAACATTTGTTTCAGGAAATTAGTTTAGTTAAGTTAAAAAAAAAAATGTTTCAGCAAATTAATTATGTTAAGTTAAATAGTTATTTCGGATCCATTCGTTATTTCGGATCCATTCTTTATTCATATTCATTATTCTATTCTGAAGTTTACAATAGAATAATGAATATGAATAAAGAATGGATCCGAAATAAAGAATGGATCCGAAAAACGATTTTACTAAACATACAGAATATGTCGATTCCCAGAACAAAATTATAAAAAAAACCCCCGCCGTTCCCCAACATCGCCGACACTAAATAAAGCTATTTACCCTAAACTGCTGTCCCCCCACATCGCCAACACTAACTAAACATATTAACCCCTAAACCGCCACCCCCCCCCCACATTGCCAACACTAACTAGACCTATTAACCTCTAAAACGCCGTTCCCCAACATCACAACACTAAATAAAGCTATTAACTCCTAAACCACCACCCCCCACATCGCCAACAATAACTAAACCTATTAACCCCTAAACCGCCGTCCCCCCACATCGCAACTACCTAAATTAAACTATATTAACCCCTAAACCTAACACCCCCTAACTTTAACATAATTAAAATAGGCCTAAAGTAAAGTTACAATTATTAACTAACTACCTATTTAAAAATAAATACAAACTTACCTGTGAAATAAAAATAAAACCTAAGCTTAAAACTAAAAAAAAACTAACGGCTAGGTTACGAGTTTTGCGTCATGAGTAAAAAAGCAGCGTTTTTACTACCGCTAGTATTACGAGTCTTGTAGGTACAGCTGTCCCGCACACTTTTTTGGCCTTACCAACAATCAACTTACGCAATTTGTGTATAGTCTTTTTTCAATGGGACTTCCATAGCGCCGGTATTATAAGCTTTTTTTTTAGGCCAAAAAGTGAGCGGTACAGCCTATCCCGCAAAATTTGTAACGCATTCTAAAGTCATTAGTTATGAGTTTTACACTACAAAGCCATAGCATAAAACTCATAACTAAAGTGCTAAAAAGTACACTAACACCCATAAACTACCTATTAACCCCTAAACCGAGGCCCTTCCGCATCGCAAACACTAAAATAAAATTATTAACCCCTAATCTGCCGCTACGGACATCGCAGCCACTATAATAAACATATTTACCCCTAAACCTCTGCACTCCCGCATCACAAACACTAGTTAAATATTATTAACCCCTAATCTGCTGTCCCTAACATCGCTGCCACCTACCTACATTTATTATCCCCTAATCTGCCGCCCCCAACGTCGCTGCCACTATACTATATTTATTAATCCCTAAACCTAAGTCTAACCCTAACACCCCCTAACTTAAATACAATTAAAATAAGTCTAAATAAAACATACAATTAATAACTAAATAATTCCTATTTAAAATGAAATACCTGTAAAATAAACCCTAAGCTAGCTACAATATAACTAATAGTTACATTGTATCTAGCTTAGGTTTTATTTTTATTTCACAGGCAAGTTTGTATTTATTTTAACTAGGTAGAATAGTTACTAAATAGTTATTAACTATTTAATAACTACCTAGCTAAAATAAATACAAATTTACCTGTAAAATAAAACCTAACCTAAGTTACACTAACACCTAACACTACACTACAATTAAATAAATTACCTAAATTAAATACAATTAACTAAATTAAATACAATTACCTAAATTACAAAAAAACCCACTAAATTACACAAAATAAAAAACAAATTACAAGATATTTAAACTAATTACACCTAATCTAATAGCCCTATCAAAATAACCCCCCCCCCCAAAATAAAAAAAACCTTAGCCTAAACTAAACTACCAAAAGAAATCAGCTGTAAAAAAAATACAAACAACCTCCCCAACAGTAAAACCCACCACCCACACAACCAAACCCCCCAAATAAAATCCTATCTAAAAAACCTAAGCTCCCCATTGCCCTGAAAAGGGCATTTGGATGGGCATTGCCCTTAAAAGGGCATTTAGCTCTTTTTCAGTCTAAACCCTAAGCTAAAAATAAAACCCACCCAATAAACCCTTAAAAAAACCTAACATTAACCCCTGAAGATCCATTTACAGTTTTGAAGAGCCGACATCCATCCTCAACGAAGCCGGGAGAAGTCCTCATCAAAGCGGAAAGAAGTCCTCAACGAAGCTGGGAGAAGTCTTCATCCAAGCCGGGAGAAGTGGTCCTCCAGACGGGCAGAAGTCTTCATCCAGACGGCATCTTCTATCTTCATCCATCCATCCGGCGCGGAGCAGGTCCATCTTCAAGACATTTTCTGCCGACGACTACCCGAAGAATGAAGGTTCCTTTAAGTGACGTCATCCAAGATGGCGTCCCTTAGATTTCGATTGGCTGATAGAATTATATCAGCCAATCGGAATTAAGGTTGAAAAAATCCTATTGGCTGATGCAATCAGCCAATAGGATTGAACTTCAATCCTATTGGCTGATCCAATCAGCCTATAGGATTGAGCTCGGATTCTATTGGCTTATTGGAACAGCCTATAGAATGCAAGCTCAATCCTATTGGCTGATTAGATCAGAGTTAGGGTTAGGGGTTAATAAATTTAGGTAGGTTGCGGCGATGCTAGGGACGGCAGATTAGGGGTTAATACTATTTAACTAGTGTTTGCGATGCTTGAGGGCGGCAGTTTAGGGGTTAATATGTTTATTTTAGTGGCGGTGATGTCCGTAGCAGCAGATTAGGGGTTAATCAGTATTATGTAAGTGTCGGCGATGTCGGGGCAGCAGATTACGGGTTAATAAGTGTAAGATGAGGGGTGTTTAGACTCGGGGTTCATGTTAGGGTGTTAGGTGTAAACATAAAATGTGTTTCCCCATAGGAATCAATGGGGCTGCGTTACTGAGCTTTACGCTACTTTTTTGCAGATGTTAGAGTATTTCTCAGCTGGCTCTGGGGAAATCTCAGCAGCGCTGGTATTGGAGTGCGGTATGGAGCACAATTTTGCTCTATGCTCACTTCTTGACTTTTAACGCCGGGTTTATAAAAACCTGTAATACCAACACTGTAGGTAAGTGAGCGGTGACAATAACATGCAAGTTAGCAACGCACCCCTCTTACCGCAAAACTTGTAATCTGGCCGTAAGATTGATAAAAAACAACAAAAAACTAAGCTTACTAAAAATAAAAAAATCTAACATTACAAAAAAATCAATTACAAAAAATAATAAACACTAAAATTGCAAAAAATAAAAAAACTACCATTATGAAATTATCCAAAATATTAAAAATTATTCCTTTTCTAATACCCTGTTTAAACCCCCCCCCCCCAAAAAAAAACCTAATCTATAATAAACTACCAATAGCCCTTAAAAAAGCCTTTTGTAGGGCATTGCCCTAAAGTTAACAGCTCTTTTGCGAAAAAATAAATAAAACAAACACCACTTAACATTACAAACCCCCACCCCCCACCCCCAAACCCACAAAATAAAAAATAATAATCTACCCATTGCCCCAAAAAGGGCATTTATATGGGCATTGCCCTTAAAAGGGCATTCAGCTCTTTTTCAGCCTATTAAAAATAAAAAAACCCTAATCTAAAAAACATACCAAAAAAAAAAAATTCCCATTACAAAACATAGCTCTTTTGCAAAAAAATCAAAACAAACACCTCCTAACATTACAAACCCCCACTCCCCCAAACCCACAAAATAAGAAAAAAATCTAAACTACCTATTGCCCTTAAAAGGGCATTTGTATTGGCATTGCCCTTAAAAGGGCATTCAGCTCTTCTTCAGCCCATTAAAAATAAAAAATCCTAATCTAAAAAAAAAACCCCCCAAAACCCCTCCCCTCAAAAAACCTAACACTAACCCCAAAATCGGTACTCACAGTTGCTGAATTCCAGCAAAAGATCTTCATCCCAGCGGCGAAGCATCTTCATCCAGGCAGCTCCATCTTCATCCATCGTGGGACCGGCATCTTCTATCTTCTTCATCCCTGCAGAGACGGAGCGGATGGTGGATGCCTGGAAATGCAGGTCCAGGCGGAGGTCCATCGGTCTGATGTGGAGGTCCTTTTCATGCGTTTGTCCTCCGCATACTGAGGATTCAATGCAAGGTACCCCTTTTATATTGGGGTACCGTTGCATTCCTATTGGCTGAAAAATTTTAAATCAGCTAATAGGAATGAGAGCTGCTTAAATCCTATTGGCTGATGTCGGGGAATGGCGGTTTAGGGGTAATAGCTTTATTTAGGCCTAGATTTGGAGTTTTGTCGGTAACGACCCGAAAAGCTAACGCCGGCTTTTTTTCTGGCCGCACCATAAAAATAACTCTGGTATTGAGAGTCCACATAAAGGCTGCGTTAGGCTCCAAAAAAGGAGCGTAGAGCATATTTAACGCAACTTCAACTCTCGATACCAGAGTTGCTTACGCAAGCGGCCAGCCTCAAAAACGTGCTCGTGCACGATTCCCCCATAGGAAACAATGGGGCTGTTTGAGCTAAAAAAAAAACCTAACACCTGCAAAAAAGCCGCGTTCAGCTCCTAACGCAGCCCCATTGTTTGCTATGCGGAAACACTTCCTACATCTGCACCTAACACTCTAACATGAACCCCGAGTCTAAACACCCCTAACCTTACACTTATTAACCCCTAATCTGCCGCCCCCGCTATTGCTGACCCCTGCATATTATTATTAACCCCTAATCTGCCGCTCCGTAAACCGCCGCTACTTACATTATCCCTATGTACCCCTAATCTGCTGCCCTAACATCGCCGACCCCTATATTATATTTATTAACCCCTAATCTGCCCCCCACAACGTCGCCTCCACCTGTCTACACTTATTAACCCCTAATCTGCCGAGTGGACCTGAGCGCTACTATAATAAAGTTATTAACCCCTAATCCGCCTCACTAACCCTATAATAAATAGTATTAACCCCTAATCTGCCCTCCCTAACATCGCCGACACCTAACTTCAATTATTAACCCCTAATCTGCCGACTGGAGCTCACCGCTATTCTAATAAATGTATTAACCCCTAAAGCTAAGTCTAACCCTAACACTAACACCCCCCTAAGTTAAATATAATTTACATCTAACGAAATTAATTATCTCTTATTAAATAAAGTATTCCTATTTAAAGCTAAATACTTAGCTGTAAAATAAATCCTAATATAGCTACAATATAAATTATAATTACATTGTAGCTATTTTAGGATTAATATTTATTTTACAGGCAACTTTGTAATTATTTTAACCATGTACAATAGCTATTAAATAGTTAAGAACTATTTAATAGTTACCTAGTTAAAATAATTACAAAATTACATGTAAAATAAATCATAACCTAAGTTAGAATTAAACCTAACACTATACTATCATTAAATTAATTAAATAAAATACCTACAATTACCTACAATTAAACCTAACACTACACTATCAATAAATAAATTAAATACAATTCCTACAAATAACTACAATGAAATAAACTAACTAAAGTACAAAAAATAAAAAAGAACTAAGTTACAAAAAATAAAAAAATATTTACAAACATAAGAAAAATATTACAACAATTTTAAACTAATTACACCTACTCTAAGCCCCCTAATAAAATAACAAAGACCCCCAAAATAAAAAATGCCCTACCCTATTCTAAATTACTAAAGTTCAAAGCTCTTTTACCTTACCAGCCCTGAACAGGGCCCTTTGCGGGGTATGCCCCAAGAAGTTCAGCTCTTTTGCCTGTAAAAAAAAAACATACAATACCCCCCCCAACATTACAACCCACCACCCACATACCCCTAATCTAACCCAAACCCCCCTTAAATAAACCTAACACTAAGCCCCTGAAGATCATCCTACCTTGTCTTCACCTCACCAGGTATCACCGATCCGTCCTGGCTCCAAAATCTTCATCCAACCCAAGCGGGGGCTGGCGATCCATCATCCGGTGGCTGAAGAGGTCCAGAAGAGGCTCCAAAGTCTTCATCCTATCCGGGAAGAAGAGGCGATCCGGACCGGCAACCATCTTGATCCAAGTGGCATCTTCTATCTTCATCCGATGATGACCGGCTCCATCCTGAAGACCTCCACCGCGGACCCATCTTCTTCCGGCGACGTCCAACTGAAGAATGACGGTTCCTTTAAGGGACGTCATCCAAGATGACGTCCCTCGAATTCCGATTGGCTGATAGGATTCTATCAGCTAATCGGAATTAAGGTAGGAATATTCTGATTGGCTGATGGAATCAGCCAATCAGAATCAAGTTCAATCCGATTGGCTGATCCAATCAGCCAATCAGATTGAGCTCGCATTCTATTGGCTGTTCCGAGCCTCTAACGCTGGTTTTCACGGCTAACGCCAAACTCCAAATCTAGGCCTAAGTGTTTTAGTTAGTGTTGGTGATATTTGGGAACTGCAGTTTAGAGGTTAATAAGTTTAGTTAGTGTCGGCGATGTTTGGGAACTGCGGTTTAGAGGTTAATAGGTTTAGTTAGTGACAGTGATGTCGGGCAACAGCGGTTTAAGGGTTAATAGCTTTTTTTAGTGTTTTAGTTAGTGTCGGTGATGGCAGGGAACGGTGGTTTAGAGGTTAATAGGTTTAGTTAGTGTCTGCAATATTTGGGAACTGGGGTTTAGAGGTTAATAGGTTTAGTTAGTGTTGGCGGTGTCGGGGAATGGTGGTTTAGGGGTTAATAGCTTTATTTAGTGTTTTAGTTAGTGTCAGCAAAAGTTAGAAGAATGAAAAATTCAGAATATGAATAAAGAATGGATACGAAAATGTGGAAACTGATTTATTCGTTTTCGGAATTTTCGTTATGGTGCCGATTCGGAAATTCAGATTCATCTGAACCTCAGAATCAGCGAAAATTTGGTCGAAAACGAAATTCGGCCGAAACGAATTGCACATGTCTAATCTAAAGAAGAACTCTCTGAAGTGCTGAAAGAAGCCTGTTATAATATACCAGAAGATTACTTCAGAAAACTTCAGGACAGTCTCCTCAAACAAGTTCAAGAAGTGCTTAGTGCCAAGGGAGGTCACACTAAATACTGACTTTTGCCTGAATAAGCTATTTTGTTCTGACAATTGTGTTTTTTTTTCTTTCAATTTTGTATACATATATCCTGTATTTTCTGTTTGTATCTTAATAAAGAGACCGAAATATAAATATAAATATGGGTGGTCATTAAAACTTTGCTAAACAGCAAAATCTAAAAGGTAGCCTAGGACTTTTGCACAGTACTACTATATATATATATATATATATATATATATATATATATATATATATATATATATATATATATATATATATATATATATATATATATATATATATACAGTATATAAAGGTATATATTGAGATATACATTTATTCACATAAGATGACTACTATTACTACAGCGATCACCTGGCTATTGAAACTTATATAGGGGTTTTATTTTAAGAGGGGTTATGGGCTTTAAAACAAGGATACATCTTTATTAACAGCAAAAGAAAACAGCATCAAATCAGTTCCGGTGCAAACTTGAATGTTTATTCGCACTTGTGAATACAGAGGAAAGTATAAAATATGGGTGAAACCCAAGTCCTGTGCAGAATGCCTCTTACGCGTTTCATGTGAGAACACACTTTGTCAGAGAGTCTTAGAAACCCCATTCTAAAAAATGTGTTTTTTGTATTTATTTTAAAAAAAAGGTTTTATACATTGTATGCCCCAAAACATACACAATTTCCAACATCTTGGGGGTTTGTAGGAGTTAAATTATGATCAAAATGGCAACGTCACTTACATCCTAGGAATCCCCAATGCGACGCCACCAGAGGGACCAAAATCAGCTTTGAAAGCACCCATTACAAGGATTATTGACAAGTGATTGTCATCCCCACCAGCAGCATTGTAAGACTGATGACCAAATGTCGTCATTAGCAGTTAAAGGGTTAAGTTCCTTGCTGCAGACTGGCATTTCCTGGTTCCTGGTGTTTTGTGGGCAGGATTGTGACAAGACGTGACGTGGGTGTGGTTCGGCTGGACCAGGATGTGCATGGGCGGGATTGAGTGGTGTGTGGGTGTGGCCAGGTGTAACTGGGGAAATCACAAGTGGGGGGCAAATGGGGAAGCAGGCATTATGTTGTGGGGCATACAAAGAAAACACAAGCCCCTGGCTTCCCCCAGTGTTGTGGGGCCCCTGGCTTCCCCCAGTGAAGTCACTGTAAAGGATTGGCTAAAATAAGCAACAAATCAAGAAAGCTACAATGTTACGTAAGTTCTATTCACCATAAACTTTATATTTTTGCATATTAGGGCATTTAGGAAAATTATTTTTGAAATTTTTTATTGTTTGTTACTTAAAATGGATGACAGTGTCAGGGAGTGGGCAGTGGAAGGCATCTATCAGGAAGTTCCTGTTACCTTGGGAAATGGTGACTACAACAAGAAGTTATTTTTTGTTTAAATGTGGTGGTCAGTAGCTGCTGGTACACAAACAGTTTGTCATCAATGTCAGCCTTAGAGAAAACAATTAACATTAAAGATTTAGTTATTTTATAGACACTTATTCCCAATGGCCTAGAATAGATTACAAGTGGCACAAAAGCAAAAGCGTAAGTGGTGTGGATTGCTAATACTGCTTGTGCAAAATCCATATTGCTTTAATGTTTGCACTCATTATTTCAAGTCAAGGGTTCATACACTGCTCAAAAAAATAAAGGGAACACTTAAACAACACAATGTATCTCCAAGTCAATCACACTTCTGTGAAATCAAACTGTCCACTTAGGAAGCAACACTGAGTGACAATCAATTTCACATGCTGTTGTGCAAATGGGATAGACAACAGGTGGAAATTATAGGCAATTAGCAAGACACCCCCAATAAAGGAGTGTTTCTGCAGGTGGTGACCACAGACCACTTCTCAGTTCCTATGCTTTCTGGCTGATGTTATGGTCACTTTTGAATGCTGGTGGTGCTTGCACTCTAGTGGTAGCATGAGACGGAGTCTACAACCCACACAAGTGGCTCAGGTAGTGCAGCTCATCCAGGATGGCACATCAGTGCGAGCTGTGGCAAGAAGGATTGCTGTGTCTGTCAGCGTAGTGTCCAGAGCATGGAGGCGCTACCAGGAGACAGGCCAGTACATCAGGAGACGTGGAGGAGGCCGTAGGAGGGCAACAACCCAGCAGCAGGACCGCTACCTCCGCCTTTGTGCAAGGAGGAACAGGAGGAGCACTGCCAGAGCCCTGCAAAATGACCTCCAGCAGGCCACAAATGTGCATGTGTCTGCTCAAACGGTCAGAAACAGACTCCATGAGGGTGGTATGAGGACCCAACGTCAACAGGTGGGGGTTGTGCTTACAGTCCAACACCGTGCAGGACGTTTGACATTTGCCAGAGAACACCAAGATTGGCAAATTCGCCACTGGCGCCCTGTGCTCTTCACAGATGAAAGCAGGGGCACACTGAGCACATTTGACAGACATGACAGTCTGGAGACGCCGTGGAGAATGTTCTGCTGCCTGCAACATCCTCCAGCATGGCCAGTTTGGCAGTGGGTCAGTAATGGTGTGGGGTGGCATTTCTTTGAGGGGCCAAACAGCCCTCCATGTGCTCGCCAGAGGTAGCCTGACTGCCATTAGGTATCAAGATGAGATCCTCAGACCCCTTGTGAGACCATATGCTGGTGCGGTTGGCCCTGGGTTCCTCCTAATGCAAGACAATGCTAGACCTCATGTGGCTGGAGTGTGTCAGCAGTTCCTGCAAGATGAAGGCATTGATGCTATGGACTGGCCCTCCCGTTCCCCAGACCTGAATCCAATTGAGCACATCTGGGACATCATGTCTCGCTCCATCCACCAACTTCACTTTGCACCACAGACTGTCCAGGAGTTGGTGGATGCTTTAGTCCAGGTCTGGGAGGAGATCCCTCAGGAGACCATCCACCACCTCATCAGGAGCATGCACAGGCATTGTAGGGAGGTCATACAGGCACGTGGAGGCCACACACACTACTGAGCCTCATTTTGACTTGTTTTAAGGACATTACATCAAAGTTGGATCTGCCTGTAGTGTGTTTTTCCACTTTAATTTTGAGTGTGACTCCAAATCCAGACCTCCATGGGTTGAAAATTTTGATTTCCATTTTTTAATTTTTGTGTGATTTTGTTGTCAGCACATTCAACTATGTAAAGAACAAAGTATTTAATTAGAATATTTTATTCATTCAGATCTAGGATGTTTTATTTTAGTGTTCCCTTTATTTTTTTGAGCAGTGTATGAACCGTGTGATTGGTAACGCAGGTGTATAGTTTCCCTTAGATAATAGATTTCTATGAAGGCAAAGTTAATGGAACACTCAGGATGACATATGGTATTTGTGTCTTAACAATTTACAAGTTAGGTAAATCGTACTTCCGTTAGCTTTGTGTTTTGTATTTGTTTTTAAATAAAAAATAAAATAACAAACAAATTGTATAAGTGATACCTTTATTGGCTAAAGAAAAGGGAATTTTTCTGCAAGCTTTTAGAGCACTACAGCTCCATCATCAGGTGAAGGTGAGGTGAAGCTTAGACATATTTATACAAAGTTTACAGGAGAAAAAAAATACAGACACATACACAAAAAAACATGAATAACATAAGTGTCTGCCATGATTTAACATGGATGTGTGAAGTTCATTTGATTGAAACAGATTTGAATGGGACAATTATTTTGTGATGGGAAATTGTCTAAGTGTCTGCAATGATTCACTTGGTTGTGTGATGTTTGCTTTAGTCAGGTACTTTTTATATTGAGGTTAATTAAGACAGACTAGAGGTATTTGTTTATAGTAAACTACTGTAAAGCGTGTTACTATTTTGTAAAGCAAAGTATAAAACAGGATTAACTTTGGGCAAAGGGAAACTGAATATGCAGGGATGAAAGGGCATATAAGGTAGCTGATTAAACTGCAAGTTAACATGGTCAATCTACAGTTTATAAAAAAAACTGCTCTTTAAATTATATTGGCCAAGGGTCGGTATGTTGAAGCTCAGTAAAAAGGGTTGCATGATTTAGTACAAGAGCCTAGAAGTACCTTGCTGTGTAATATATCAGCTTCTTAAGAGTGAGGTTTTCTAGTTTATGATGACTGCAAGTACTTCATAAGGAGGCACACGTCAATAATGGCTCTTTGGAGACAATTAATGACCTGCATATCAAAAACATTGGTCGCATTTGTCTTAGATTTGCATAGCAAAATAGTTACTGATCTAACAATTTAATGCTTGTTGTATGATCAATGAATATGTAAGATCTACATTTTAAACTTTAGGTTTAGGGACCTAGACACATATGAGAAAAACCTTACTCTCGGGACTAACCTTCTCATATAATGGCTGTGTTAGGTTATTTATAAAAACATATAGAGATAATAAATTGCAGTTGATTTATTTCTGAGGGCAGGGAAGAGGAATCATTTTTTCCATATTCTGTGTGTTGCAAATCAGGAGAACAGAGGTGACATACTTGGATTATGCAAAGGTTTTGATACAGTACCACATGATAAATTATTGTAAACAATTTAGGAACTGGGAAAAATCTGAAAATGTTAGCTCATTGATAAATGAGTGACTAAAGTCAGGGAGCAATATCTCTACTTTCCTAGACAATACAAAATTGTGTAATATGATTATGTTAGTCCAGAATTGCTATGCAAGGGGATTAAAAAAACTGGAAGAATGGGCTGGTAAATGGCAAATGATACTTAAGTCTGGTAAATGTAAGGTTCTACATTTTTAAAGTAAAAATATGCAGGACACTGATTAGTTAAATGGGATTAGACCTAGCAAAACCGAGGAGGAAAAGGATTTAGGCATACTTTTAGATAACAAGCTAAAAATTACTGCAGAATACAAGTGTATATTTTAGATTGTGTCCACATATTGGCGGAGCCATAGCATCACGCACTTGTTTCTTCACTTATGCTGAATTGCTGAATAATTGTTCTGAGTAGTCCCTGCTGTTAGTGCTATGATCTCCTTTTTTAATTGTATGTATAGGTTTTTATGTGTTTTAATGTTATTAACTAATATACGAAGATTATGCCCATGGGATCATCTGAATAATTACAAAGAGATGTAGTACTGTTTTATATCCATAAGATGTCACTATTGTGTTATAGATGCTCCCATGGTAACAGGTAACAGGTGAAGGTATAAAAGGCACAAACCTGTGTATAATCAAGTATACATGACTAAGGTCCTAGTAAAGGCCTGAAACATTGTATTTTGTTTTCTCTGGACCCCATGTAAAGAATAAAGGTCTTTTTTTTGCAAATTTGGAGGCTGGAATCATTATGTTACTGTTTGAAGTCATGGCAGGGTCAGATTTGCTTATTAACACATCTAACATTAACAAAAGATGAGCAAACAAAAACAAAATAATGCTCAAAACAGGCCAAAATGGTTTCTCAATAGCACAAGGTTGTTGAATAATTAACAAAGTCTGTTCTAATATTTGTTTGAAAACTGTTTTATCATGGTTTGGAATACAATTGTTGAATTCATTCAACACAAAGTAGTAGTGAAGTTAATTCAGGGCAAAGCCCCTGGAAAACCATACAGTAAATCAGTATACTAATGATTTAGAATGGTCTGTAGGCCAGAAAACACCATAAAAGGCTCCATTCTAAGGGATTGAAATAGACATTTCTGAAGGTTTCTGTGGCAACATCAGCTCAAGTTTGCCATTAGCTCTGCGGAATCTTTTGGCGCTCTACAAATAACTGATATCAATACTAATAATAATAATTATTAAGCAGAGGTGGTGGCAATGGGGATTAATGTGTAATACATTTGGAAGTGTAATATTTTTATGTATATACTGTATATTTTACCTGTTTAACTCCTTGTAAACTACACACTAAAGGCAGACAAATTTATTTGCTAAATCATTTAACTTTAAATACATTGACAAACGTACTTTAGTACCTCTAGACATGCATAAATCATTTTACTTTTGACCAAAGAAGTGATTTAAACTATTTACTTCATTGATTGAACCACAGCAGTAATTCACTCACCCTCATCAATCAATATTCGTAAAAAAAGAAACTCATGCAGATTATAATCTTTTCCTCTGGAATTTAATAAATCTTACTTCTAATGGATTCCTGCCAGCCTGGAATGTGTTTTCTTTTTATAAATACTACAATTCTTCTATTTTTTGCACCATATAGCTAAAAGCTTTATTTTCTTGAGAGCAGTCTATAGAGCTTGATGGATGGAACTGTATTACTTGTCATTAATTAGCATTAACAAAATTACTTGGTAAGAGCCAAGCAAACTTAATTTACTTTCTAAAGCAAGTGTAGAGTAGAAAATAAATGGTCGTATACTTAAAGTTGCTATGTTCTAAGCTTATACTGATGAATAGTTTTCAGCTGCTGATGCTCCTAAAAACTATTGATAAGCTATAAAGCTACAAAACAAGTAGTATTATTTGTTATGATGCGGTTGCAGTTGTTAGGAAGACTATAACATTTTTTAGTATCTTATGACAATAGTATAAATGTGACAGATACTCCCACAGATGGGAGAGAAAAAGGATTGGGGCTTACAGAACTCTTCCTCATATAAAGGGTTAATAGGTTAAAACATAAACGTTATTTAAAAGTAAAAACAGGAAAATCCTGCAAATACATACACCACCTCCACCAATAAAAAAAACTATGGCAAATCCCCCCCTTTCCTGGCCAATAACTGTAAAAGTCAGCTTCAGGTGCCATGGGTGTAACACATGGATCAATAAAACAGCAAACACGTTTCGGCCTCTGAACTGGCCATTCTCAATGTTAATGAAAAAAGACAAGCCAATTTTATTATAAGGTTACTAGACTTCATTTTGAATCATAATTACTTGGTGTTTGATGACAAGTTTTATTTGCAAGTATGTGGCACAGCCATGGGCACATTGTATGCCACTACATATGAAAAATTTATCTTGCATGGTGGGAGGAGACGGTAGTATATCATGATTCACTTAAAACTTACACACAGTTTATATCCCACTGGTCCAGGTACATAAATGATATTTTCTTTGTGTGGACTGGACCAGTGGAGAAATTGCAGGAATTCATTAAAGTGTTAAATGTTAACCCCTTTCGCCTGCATTTGACTTATGTAGCAGATGAAAACAAGGTTGAGTTTTTAGATCTTACTATTATGAAGGTTAACAATAAACTTGAAACCAACACATATAGAAAAACTACTGCTACTAATAACATACTGTGTGCTACTAGCAGTCATCATCCCTCTACTATTAGGGGGTTACCAGTTTGCGAGTATCTGAGGATCACAAAAGAGGAACACAGTGCCTCTATCCAGGAACTACACTGAGGTCACTGACAGGACAACCAGTCTTGCAAATAAATATACTTTTATATGTTATAATGCCTCAGAAACATAAATAATGCAAAATATATGGTGTTTGGTATCAAAATACTCCTCACAACATCACTTAGGGATTGCCTATCTATGTATATGAAATAGATATACATAACAGAAGTTATAAGGTGTTCTATAATTTCAGCCAAAGACTTTATGGCATGACGTAAAAAGAGAGGAGTGGATGTTTCTGGCCCCTCTGTAAGAAGATTGGGTCAAGCAATTTGATATCAGAGGAATAGGTATAACATTTTTTGTCTAACAATACAAGTCGTTAAATCTACATTGGAGACTGACACAGCGTGAGTGACCATCTTTTCTGGCCATTCACCCTGGCACATCTAAGCTAGGAAAGTTTAAATCTGTTATTTCTCCTTTTTATTTTTAAAACTGTTTGATTGTGTATAATTCTATTTCTATTTCTATTTGTTAACATATTTTTATTAATAATGCACTGTGCATAGTTTTTTGCATAATAAATCATTCCTTTATGAAGCTTTTGCCTTTGTCTAATATTTGAACCACGTTACTGAAAGAGACTGGTAGTATTTATACTGTGATTTTAGGTTATTTTTTGCTAAATTGTATTCTGGGATTTAATTTGTTAGTCTGGGTTTTCCTTAAGATTTCATATATAAATCTTAAGTGGTGGCAGCTTAGAGATAGTTTAGTGTGAGTGGCATTAAAGGGGAGTTTGGGCCTTTTTTCTAAGTCTAGGAAAGACTAGAGAGTGTTGTTAACCCTTGCATCCACTGAACTAAGTCACAGGCTTGCCTGGAGTGGCTAGACTGTGACAAATTGGTTAATGTGGAAAGAGTCTGTTAATTTTTTTTGTGCCAATTAAGTGACTGGTGCACAGTTGGTTAACCCTGGTCGTCACAGGTTTTCACAAAAGTCATTGGTTAGGGCTTATCAGCAAAAAATGAATAACGATAGAAGTGAGTTGTTAAAACCCAAAGAGCAAAATAAGTCTAATCCTATTAGATTAATTTATACGTTTTCTTCCTAAAGTGAACAGATTTCAGAGATATTTAACAGACATTGGCATATTTTGAAAGCTAATGAACAATTGAAATAATTTTGACTGATAAACCTATTTTCACGTATAGACGATCTAGCAATACAAATGACTTTTTAAAAAGAAGCCATTTGGACAGGAATGTAAAAAAACCCCCCACTGTATAAAGGATCTATCCCATGTGGTGGTTGTAAGTTATGCCAACATATGGTTAAAAAACAGGTGATAATGTAATATATTGTTTATCCTGTAGTTGTAACCAATTTTATGTTGGCATGACGACCAGAAGCCTGGGGACTAGGGTCACTGAGCATTTAATGCCAAGAAGGATTTGGAAAAAGGCAGGCAAATCACAAGTGTAGCCCGACACTTTATACAACACCACAAAGGCAATACAGATGCTCTGAAATGTTGGAGGTTGGAGAGGATAAGATCTGGTATACGAGGGGGAAACTGTGAATCTATTTTATTACAAAGAGAGACCAAGTGGATCTTCAGACTAAACTGTGTTATGCCAAATGGCATGAAGGAATTCAATAACTATTGGGTGTTCCTTTAATAGACCTACTTGTCATTTAAGAGGGAGTAAAAGATGCTATAGCCAGACATGTCACTGGGGGTATAACTGAGGATATATTTGCAGGGTTGTTCCAAATGAATGGATTATGGTTACTTTATATACTGAATTAAACTTCTCAAATTACCTTGTCATCTTAGAGTACTTCCCTGAGTGTTGTAATACGAATATTAATGATATAAAAAACCACATTAATTAGACATTTTTAAGATTCTCCCCATGTAATTAGGCTTGAGTGCCCCCGCTGCCTCTAAACTTCTCTCACTCACTCACTCACTAACTCCTTCGGCCTCTCACAATTCACCCTATTCCCTACACACCGTGATGGACACTCTATTGATCTGGTATTCTCCTATCTTCTCCCCCCGCCCCCGCACTTGTAGAAATCTGCACACTGTGGATCCTGTCTAATCTTCCACCCTTATTCAAAAAGGACTCCCCTAAAATTCCATGATATCCTGTCCCGACCTTGCTATAACCCACTATAACAATACTGTCTCCTTTGCACTTGACACTCTTTCTCCTCCCCAATTACGCAAAGCCCCACATCATCAGCTCCAGCCCTGGCACTCTCAGCAAACATGCAACCTATAAAAATGCTCCCGCACTGCTGAACGTGCCTGGAGGAAATCCCGCTCTGAACCTGATTTCATCCATTATAAACTCATTCTTTATTCTTACACCTCTGCCCTTCACTTAGCTAAGCAAACCTACTTCTCCTCTCTTATATCCACTCACTCCTCAAACCCTAAAAGACTCTTCTCCATTTTCAACTCTCTCTTCTATCCTCCTGCACCACCCCCTTCATCTGCATTCAGTGCTCAAGACCTGGCTGACTACTTTTTCAATAAAACACTTACCATTCGAAGCAACATCCCAACACAAGTCTGCAATCTCCCAACTTCACTCCCAGTCACCCCCTTTGCCACTCTCTGCACCCTCCTCCTAACCACTCAGGACCTTTTACGGGGCATTGCCCCAAAGAAATCAGCTCTTTTACCTGTAAAAAAATACAAACACCCCCCCCAACAGTAAAACCCACCACCCACACAACCAACCCCCCAAATAAAATCCTAACTAAAAAAACCTAAGCTCCCCATTGCCCCGAAAAGGGCATTTGGATGGGCATTGCCCTTAAAAGGGCATTTAGCCCTATTGCTGCCCAAACAATAATCTAAAACTAAAACACACCCAATAAACCCTTAAAAAAGCCTAACACTAACTCCCGAAGATCCACTTACAGTATTGAAGACCAGACAGCCATCCTAAATGAAGCCAGGAGAAGTCCTCAGAGAAGCGGCAAGAAGTCCTCAACGAAGCCGGGAGAAGTTTTCATCTAAGCCGGCAGAAAATGTCCTCCAGACCGGCAGAAGTCTTCATCCAGAAGGCATCTTCTATCTTCATCCATCCGGAGCAGAGTGGGTCCATCTTCAAGACATTCGGCGCGGATCATCCTCTTCTGTTGACGGCTAATGACGAATGAAGGTTCCTTTAAAGGACATCATCCAAGATGGCGTCCCTTGAATTCTGATTGGCTGATAGAATTCTATCAGCCAGTCAGAATTAAAGGTGAAAATATTTGGAACAGCCAATAGAATGCAAGCTCAATCCTATTGGCTGATTACATCAGCCAATAGGATTTTTTCACCTTTTATTCCGATTGGCTGATAGAATTCTATTAGCCAATCAGAATTCAAGGGACACCATCTTGGATGACATCATTTAAAGGAACCTTCATTTGTATTTAGTCGTCGGATTGAAGAGGATGCTCCACGCCGGTTGTCTTGAAGATGGACCAGCTCCGTGCCGGAAGGATGAAGATAGAAGATGCCGTCTGGATGAAGACTTCTGCCCGTCTGGAGAACCACTTCTACCAGCTTGGATGAAGACTTCTCCCGGCTTCGTTGAGGAATTCTTGCCGCTTCGCTGAGGACTTCTCCCAGCTTCGTTTAGGATGGATGTCCGGTCTTCAAAACTGTAAGTGGATCTTCAGGGGTTAGTGTTAGGCTTTTTTAAGGGTTTATTGGGTGGGTTTTAGTTTTAGATTAGGGTTTGGGCAGCAATAGAGCTAAATGCCCTTTTAAGGGCAATGCCCATCCCAATGCCCTTTTCAGGGTAATGGGGAGCTTAGTTTTTTTTTAGTTAGGATTTTATTTGGGGGGTTGGTTGTGTGGGTGGTGGGTTTTACTGTTGGGGGGTTGCTTGTATTTTTTTTTACAGGTAAAAGAGCTGATTTCTTTGGGGCAATGCCCCGCAAAAGGCCCTTTTAAGGGCTATTGGTAGTTTAGTTTAGGCTAGGGTTTTTTTTATTTTGGGGGGGCTTTTTTATTTTTATAGGGCTATTAGATTAGGTGTAATTAGTTTAAATATCTGATCATTGGTTTTTTATTTTGTGCAATTTAGAGATTGTTTTTTTTGTAATTTAGGTAATTGTATTAAATTAATTTAATTTATTTAATTGTAGTGTAATGTTAGGTGTTAGTGTAAGACAGGTTAGGTTTTATTTTATAGGTAAATTTGTATTTATTTTAACTAGGTAGTTAGTAAATAATTAATAACTATTTAGTAACTATTCTACCTAGTTAAAATAAATACAAACTTGCCTGTAAAATAAAAATAAACCCTAAGATAGATAAAATGTACTTATTAGTTATATTGTAGCTAGCTTAGGGTTTATTTTACAGTATAAGTATTTAGTTTTAAATAGGAATAATTTAGGTAATAATAGGAATTTTATTTAGATTTCTTTTAATTATATTTTAGATAAGGTGTCTTAGGGTTTGACTTAGGTTTAGGGGTTAATAAAATGTAGGTAGGTGGTGGCGATGTTAGGGGTGGCAGATTAGGGGTTAATATTTAACTAGTGTTTGCGATGCGGGAGTGTGGCGGTTTAGGGGTTAATATGTTTATTATAGTCCGGAGCGGCAGATTAGGGTTTAATAAGTGTAGGTAGGTAGTGATGTCGCGAACCTAAAAATTTGGGTTCGCGAACGGAGAACTCGAACTTCAACAAAAGTTTGCAAACCGGCAAACTGGGCGAACCGCCATAGACTTCAATAGGCAGGCGAATTTTAAAACCCACAGTGACTCTTTCTGGCCATGGAAAAGTTGTTTCAAGGGCACTAAAACCTGGACTGTGGCATGCCGGAGGGGGATCCATGGTAAAACTCCCATGGAAAATTACATAGTTTATGCTTCACAGTGCGCAGTGTAGGTGATATACCTGCCCTGACCATGCTTTGCAGACCAGGTATCAGTAGTCAGATGGACCCTTGCCCCAACACTGTGTGCCAGACATGCCATTATAGCAGACTTATATGGTTTTGGCGTTGCTTTTTGGTAATTAGAAGGCTGCTAAATGCCACTGCGCACTACACGTGTTTTATGCCCAGCAGTGAAGGGGTTAATAAGGGAGCATGTAGGCAGCTTGTAGAGTTAATTTTAGCTTAAGTGTAGTGTAGTAGACAACCCAAAGTATTGATCTAGGCCCATTTTGGTATATTTCATGCCACCATTTCACCGCCCAATGCGATCAAATTTTAAAAAAACTTAATTTTTTTCGCAATTTTAGGTTTCTCACTGCAATTATTTACAAACAGCTTGTGCAATTATGGCACAAATGGTTGTTGGTTGTAAATGCTTCTCTGGTTTCCCATTTGTTCAGAAATAGCAGACATATATGACTTTGGCGTTGCTTTCTGGTAATTAGAAGGCTGCTAAATGCTGCTGCGCATCAAACGTGTATTATGGCTAGCAGTGAAGGGGTTAATTAGGTAGTTTGTAGGGAGCTTGCAGGGTTAATTTTAGCTTTAGTGTAGAGATCAGCCTCCTACCTGACACATCAGACCCCCTGATCCCTCCCAAACAGCTCCCTTCCCTCCCCCACCCCACAATTGTCCCCGCCATCTTAAGTACTGGCAGAAAGTCTGCCAGTAATAAAATAAAAGGTTTTTAATTTTTTTTTATTTTTTTATAGCATATCTACATATGCTGTGGTATAGCATCCCCCCTTAGCCCCCAACCTCCCTGATCCCCCCAAAACAGCTCTCTAACCCTCCCCATCTGCCTTATTGGCGGCCATCTTGGGTACTGGCAGCTGTCTGTTATTATTTCACAGTCAAAAAAGTTTTTTTTTTTTAAATGTACACTACTGTTACACCAGATATGAGTGGTGGCACTGGGCAAGTGGGCACAGTATACGCTGTGAGTCTGACACACACGCTGGCAGGCAGGCAACTGCAATTAGATTACACAGGGAAAAAAAAAAAAAGCAGACTGATGTTCTAGCCCTAAAAAGGGCTTTTTGGGGTGCTGTCCTTGCAGCAGAGATCAGATGAGTCCTTCAGGACTGTAGCGGACACTGAAAACACTAGCCTAGCTATCGATTTCCCTATTAAATCAGCAGCAGCTATACTGTCCCTCCTCTCACTAAGAATGCAGATTCCAAATGAATCTAAAATGGATGCTGTCCAGGAGGTGGGAGGGTCTGGGAGGGAGGGTCTGCTGCTGATTGGCTGTAATGTGTATTCTGACTGTGAGGTACAGGGTCAAAGTTTACTCAATGATGACGAATAGGGGGCGGATCGAACATCGCATATGTTCGCTAGTGATGTCACGAATAGTTCGCCGGTGAATAGTTCCCAGGAAACATAGCTTGTTCGCGTTCGCCGCGGTGAGCGAACATATGCAATGTTCGATCCGCCCCCTATTCGTCATCATTGAGTAAACTTTGTCCCTGTATCTCACAGTCTGCAGACACATTTCAGCCAATCAGCAGCAGACACTCCCTCCCAGACCCTCCCAGCTCCTGGACAGCAGCCATTTTAGATTCATTCTGATCCTGCATTCTTAGTGAGAGGAGGGATAGTGTAGCTGCTGCTGATTTTATAGGGAAATTGATAGCTAGGCTAGAGTATTCAGTGTCCACTACAGTCCTGAAGGGCTAATATGATCTCTGCTGTAAGGACAGCACCCCAAAAAGCCCTTTTTAGGGCTAGAACATCTTTTTTTTTTGCCTGTGTAATTTTGATTGTGAAACATCAGTCTGCTAGTGTAATCTAATTGCAGTTGTCTGCCTGCATTGCCACCACTCATATCTGTTGTAACAGTAGTGTAAAGTTTGTAAAAAAAAACTTTTTTGACTGTGAAACATCATTCAGCTAGTGTAATCTATAAGCAGTTGCCTGCCTGCAAGCGTGTGCCAAGCCCACTTGCCAACTAGTGCCACCACTCATATCTGTTGTAACAGTAGTGTAAATTTTGTAAAAAAAAACTTTTTTGACTGTGAAACATCAGTCTGCTAGTGTAATCTAATTGCAGTTGCCTGCCTGCCAGCGTGTGTGCCAGGCCCACTTGCCAACTAGTGCCACCACTGATATCTGTTGTAACAGTAGTGTAAATTTTGTAAAAAAAAACTTTTTTGACTATGAAACATCAGTCTGCTAGTGTAATCTAATTGCAGTTGCCTGCCTGCCAGTGTGTGTGCCAGGCCCACTTGCGAACGAGTGCCACCACTCATATCTGTTGTAACAGTAGTGTAAATTTAAAAAAAAATAAACTTTTTTGACTGTGAAACATTAGTCTGCTAGTGTAATCTAATTGCAGTTGCCTGCCTGCCAGCGTGTGTGCCAGGTCCACTTGCCAACTAGTGCCACCACTCATATCTGTTGTAACAGTAGTGTACATTTTTTAAAAAAAAACTTTTTTTACTGTGAAACATCAGTCTGCTAGTGTAATCTAATTGCAGTTGCCTGCCTGCCAGCGTGTGTGCCAGGCCCACTTGCCAACTAGTGCCACCACTCATATCTGTTGTAACAGTAGTGTAATTTTTTTAAAAAAAAACTTTTTTGACTGTGAAACCTCAGTCTGCTAGTGTAATCTAATAGCAGTTGCCTGCCTGCCAGAGTGTGTGCCAGGCCCACCTGCCAACTAGTGCCACCACTCATATCTGTTGTAACAGTAGTGTAAATTTTGTAAAAAAAAACTTTTTGGACTGTGAAACATCAGTCTGCTAGTGTAAACTAATTGCAGTTGCCTGCCTGTCAGCGTTTGTGCCAGGCCCACTTGCTAAGTGCCACCACTCATATCTGTTGTAACAGTAGTGTAAATTTTTAAAAAAAAAACTTTTTTGACTGTGAAACATCAGTCTGCTAGTGTAATCTAATTGCAGTTGCCTGCCTGCCTGCCAGCGTGTGTTCTAGGCCCACTTGCCAACTAGTGCCACCACTCATATCTGTTGTAACAGTAGTGTAAATAAAAAAAAAAAACTTTTTTGACTGTGAAACATCAGTCTGCTAGTGTAATCTAATAGCAGTTGCCTTCCTGCCAACGTGTGTGCCAGGCCCACTTGCCAACTAGTGCCACCACTCATATCGGTTGTAACAGTAGTGTAATTTAAAAAAAAAAAAAAAAAACTTTTTTGACTGTGAAACATCAGTCTGTTAGTGTAATCTAATAGCAGTTGCCTGCCTGCCAGTGTGTGTGCCAGGCCCACTTGCCAACTAGTGCCACCACTCATATCTGTTGTAACAGTAGTGTAAATTAAAAAAAAAAAACTTTTTGGACTGTGAAACATCAGTCAGCTAGTGTAATCGAATTGCAGTTGCCTTCCTGCCAGCGTGTGGGCCAGTCCCACTTGCCAACTAGCGCCACCACTCATATCTGTTGTAACAGTAGTGTAAATTTAAAAAAAAAAACTTTTTTGACTGTGAAACATCAGTCTGCTAGTGTAATCTAATTGCAAGTATCCAAGTAAGGGCCAGCACTCCTGCAATAAGTGCACATGTAGACTGGGGTAAAACTGCCTAACCCCACAAGTTAATCCAGTAAACGTGAAATGTCCACAGCACTGTATATATTCAATTATACTTTATTCCGACATATAAAACAGCAACGTTTCGTGACTGTGTGTCACTTAATCATGCTATACTTAGCTTAACAGAGGTTTCTACTTTTAAATATTCATTTTTCGCGCCAGTCACTCTGTGCTACAACCACAGAGTGACTGGCGCGAAAAATGAATGTTTAAAAGTAGAAACCTCTGTTAAGTATAGCATGATTAAGTGACACACAGTCACGAAAAGTTGCTGTTTTATATGTCTGAATAAAATATAATTGAATATATACAGTGCTGTGGACATTTCACGTTTACTGTAATCTAATTGCAGTTGCCTGCCTGCCAGCGTGTGTGCCAGGCCCACTTGCCAACTAGTGCCACCACTCATATCTGTTGTAACAGTAGTGTAAATTGTTTTAAAAAAAACTTTTTTGACTGTAAAACATCAGTCTGCTAGTGTAATCTAATAGCAGTTACCTGCCTGCCAGCGTGTGTGCCAGGCCCACTTGCCAACGAGTGCCACCACTCATATCTGTTGTAACAGTAGTGTAAATTTAAAAAAAAATAAACTTTTTTGACTGTGAAACATTAGTCTGCTAGTGTAATCTAATTGCAGTTGCCTGCCTGCCAGCGTGTGTGCCAGGTCCACTTGCCAACTAGTGCCACCACTCATATCTGTTGTAACAGTAGTGTACATTTTTTTAAAAAAAACTTTTTTTACTGTGAAATATCAGTCTGCTAGTGTAATCAAATTGCAGTTGCCTGCCTGCCAGCGTGTGTGCAAGGCCCACTTGCTAAGTGCCACCACTCATATCTGTTGTAACAGTAGTGTAAATTTAAAAAAAAAACTTTTTTGACTGTGAAACATCAGTCTGTTAGTGTAATCTAATAGCAGTTGCCTGCCTGCCAGTGTGTGTGCCAGGCCCACTTGCCAACTAGTGCCACCACTCATATCTGTTGTAACAGTAGTGTAAATTTAAAAAAAAAAAAAACTTTTTTGACTGTGAAACATCAGTCTGCTAGTGTAATCTAATTGCAGTTGCCTGCCTGCCAGTGTGTGTGCCAGGCCCACTTGCCAACTAGTGCCACCACTCATATCTGTTGTAACAGTAGTGTAAATTTAAAAAAAAAACTTTTTGGACTGTGAAACATCAGTCAGCTAGTGTAATCGAATTGCAGTTGCCTTCCTGCCAGCGTGTGGGCCAGTCCCACTTGCCAACTAGCGCCACCACTCATATCTGTTGTAACAGTAGTGTAAATTTAAAAAAAAAAAACTTTTTTGACTGTGAAACATCAGTCTGCTAGTGTAATCTAATTGCAAGTATCCAAGTATGGGCCAGCACTCCTGCAATAAGTGCATGTGTAGACTGGGGTAAAACTGCCTAACCCCACAAGTTAATCCAGTAAACGTGAAATGTCCACAGCACTGTATATATTCAATTATACTTTATTCCGACATATAAAACAGCAACGTTTCGTGACTGTGTGTCACTTAATCATGCTATACTTAGCTTAACAGAGGTTTCTACTTTTAAATATTCATTTTTCGCGCCAGTCACTCTGTGCTACAACCACAGAGTGACTGGCGCGAAAAATGAATGTTTAAAAGTAGAAACCTCTGTTAAGTATAGCATGATTAAGTGACACACAGTCACGAAACGTTGCTGTTTTATATGTCTGAATAAAATATAATTGAATATATACAGTGCTGTGGACATTTCACGTTTACTGTAATCTAATTGCAGTTGCCTGCCTGCCAGCGTGTGTGCCAGGCCCACTTGCCAACTAGTGCCACCACTCATATCTGTTGTAACAGTTGTGTAAATTGTTTTAAAAAAACACTTTTTTGACTGTGAAACATCAGTCTGCTAGTGTAATCTAATAGCAGTTACCTGCCTGCCAGTGTGTGTGCCAGGCCCACTTGCCAACGAGTGCCACCACTCATATATGTTGTAACAGTAGTGTAAATTTTGTAAAAAAAAACTTTTTTGACTGTGAAACATCAGTCTGCTAGTGTAATCTAATTGCAGTTGCCTGCCTGCCAGCGTGTGTGCCAGGCCCACTTGCTAAGTGCCACCACTTATATCTGTTGTAACAGTAGTGTAAATTTAAAAAAAAAAACTTTTTTGACTGTGAAACATCAGTCTGCTAGTGTAATCTAATTGCAGTTGCCTGCCTGCCAGTGTGTGTGCCAGGCCCACTTGCCAACTAGTGCCACCACTCATATCTGTTGTAACAGTAGTGTAAATTTTGTAAAAAAAACTTTTTTGACTGCGAAACATCAGTCTGCTAGTGTAATCTAATTGCAGTTTCCTGCCTGCCAGCGTGTGTGCCAGGCCCACTTGCCAACTAGTGCCACCACTCATATCTGTTGTAACAGTAGTGTAAATTTTTTTTAAAAAAACTTTTTTGACTGTGAAACATCAGTCTGCTAGTGTAATCTAATTGTAGTTGCCTGCCTGCCAGTGTGTGTGCCAGGCCCACTTGCCAACTAGTGCCACCACTCATATCTGTTGTAACAGTAGTGTAAATTTAAAAAAAAAAAACTTTTTTGACTATGAAACATCAGTCTGCTAGTGTAATTCTAATTGCATTTGCCTGCCTGCCAACGTGTGTGCCCAGCCCACTTGCCCAGTGCCACCACTCATATCTCGTGTAACAGTAGTGTAAATAATTAAAAAAAAAAAAAAAACTTTTTTGACTGTGAAACATCAGTCTGCTAGTGTAATTCTAATTGCATTTGCCTGCCTGCCAACGTGTGTGCCCGGCCCACTTGCCCAGTGCCACCACTCATATCTGGTGTAACAGTAGTGTAAATAATAAAAAAAAAAACTTTTTTGACTGTGAAACATCAGTCTGCTAGTGTAATCTAATTGCAGTTGCCTGCCTGCCAGCGTGTGTGCCAGGCTCACAGCGTATACTGTGCCCACTTGCCCAGTGGCACCACTCATATCTTGTTTAATAGTAGTGTAAGTGTACATTTAAAAAAATAAAAACTTTTTGGACTGTGAAACATCAGTCTGCTTTTTTGTGTCAGGCTCACAGCGTATACTGTGCCCACTTGTCCAGTGCCACCACTCATATTATCTTGTTTAATAGTAGTGTAAGTGTACATTTTAAAAATAAAAAAACTATTTTGACTGTGAAACATCAGTCTGCTTTTTTGTGTCAGGCTCACAGCGTATACTGTGCCCACTTGTCCAGTGCCACCACTCATATTATCTTGTTTAATAGTAGTGTAAGTGTACATTTAAAAATAAAAAACTATTTTGACTGTGAAACATCAGTCTGCTTTTTTGTGTCAGGCTCACAGCGTATACTGTGCCCACTTGTCCAGTGCCACCACTCATATTATCTTGTTTAATAGTAGTGTAAGTGTACATTTTAAAAATAAAAAAACTATTTTGACTGTGAAACATCAGTCTGCTTTTTTGTGTCAGGCTCACAGCGTATACTGTGCCCACTTGTCCAGTGCCACCACTCATATTATCTTGTTTAATAGTAGTGTAAGTGTACATTTAAAAATAAAAAAACTATTTTGACTGTGAAACATCAGTCTGCTTTTTTGTGTCAGGCTCACAGCGTATACTGTGCCCACTTGTCCAGTGCCACCACTCATATTATCTTGTTTAATAGTAGTGTAAGTGTACATTTTAAAAATAAAAAAACTATTTTGACTGTGAAACATCAGTCTGCTTTTTTGTGTCAGGCTCAAAGCATATACTGTGCCCACTTGTCCAGTGCCACCATTCATATTATCTTGTGTAATAGTAGTGTAAGTGTACATTTTAAAAATAAAAAAACTATTTTGACTGTGAAACATCGGTCTGCTTTTTTGTGTCAGGCTCACAGCGTATACTGTGCCCACTTGTCCAGTGCCACCACTCATATTATCTTGTGTAATAGTAGTGTAAGTGTACATTTTAAAAATAAAAAAACTATTTTGACTGTGAAACATCAGTCTGCTTTTTTGTGTCAGGCTCACAGCGTATACTGTGCCCATTTGTCCAGTGCCACCACTCATATTATCTTGTGTAATAGTAGTGTAAGTGTACATTTTAAAAATAAAAAAACTATTTTGACTGTGAAACATCAGTCTGCTTTTTTGTGTCAGGCTCAAAGCATATACTGTGCCCACTTGTCCAGTGCCACCATTCATATTATCTTGTGTAATAGTAGTGTAAGTGTACATTTTAAAAATAAAAAAACTATTTTGACTGTGAAACATCAGTCTGCTTTTTTGTGTCAGGCTCACAGCGTATACTGTGCCCACTTGCCCAGTGCCACCACTCATATTATCTTGTGTAATAGTAGTGTAAGTGTACATTTTAAAAATAAAAAAACTATTTTGACTGTGAAACATCAGTCTGCTTTTTTGTGTCAGGCTCACAGCGTATACTGTGCCCACTTGTCCAGTGCCACCACTCATATTATCTTGTGTAATAGTAGTGTAAGTGTACATTTTAAAAATAAAAAAACTATTTTGACTGTGAAACATCAGTCTGCTTTTTTGTGTCAGGCTCACAGCGTATACTGTGCCCACTTGCCCAGTGCCACCACTCATATTATCTTGTTTAATAGTAGTGCACTGTCAGTGTACATTTAAAAAAAAAAAAAAAAATTTTGACTGTGAAAGATCAGTCTGGTTTTTTGTGTCAGGCTTACAGCGTATACTGTGCCCACTCACAGTAGTTTGCACGCATAGTAGCACTAATCGAAAAAAAAATGACAGACAGAGGCAGGCCAACCCGCAGGGGCCGTCGTGGTCGTGGTGCTGTGATTCCCTTTGGCCATAGAATAATGCCCAGTGTTAGGCCACGTACCGTGAACATGAAAAGTTCTGATGAAATAGTTGACTTTATAACACAGGACACCCAATTTTCTACAGCCTCCGCTAGTAACCTTGACGCACCATCCTCCTCCTCTAGCTTAGCTTCGGGCATCTCTCAACTTACCACTCGCCCGCCTGCCGCCACCACTGACACTAGCACCACAGCCGCCTCACTTGATCTGTCAGAGGAGTTATGTACACCTCAGTGTGAAGAAATGAGTGATGCGCAACCATCATTGACAGAGGATGTAGATAACTGTGATATGTCTCAGTCAGGCAGCATTACAGACATGGACGACGCATGGTGTGATGATGATGATGATGTTGTACCCGCCGTTGCTTCCATTGTTGAGTTGTCAGATACAAGTGAAGGGGTTGATGATGACGATGCGTCCGTGGATGTCACGTGGGCACCCGGTAGAAGAGAAGAAGAACAGGGAGAAAGTTCAGATGGGAAGACAGAGAGGAGCAGGAGGAGGAGACGAGTTGGAAGCAGGGGGAGGTCGTCGCAAGGAGCTAGTGGCACAGTCAGGCAGCCACCACCAGAATGCCGTCATCGCAGAGCTCAGCAGTGTGGCATTTTTTTATGTGTCTGCCTCTGACAACAGCAATGCCATTTGCAACCTGTGCCAAAAGAAACTGAGTCGTGGGAAGTCCAACACCCACCTAGGTACAACTGCTTTGCGAAGGCACATGATCTCACATCACAAACGCCTATGGGATGAACACATGAGGACAAGCAGCACACAAACTCAAAGCCGCCATCCTCCTCCTGGTCCAGCATCTTAAGCCACGTCAACCACTGCTGTGCTCCTTGCCCCCTCTCAACCATCCGCCAATCCGTCTCTCTTCCGGAGCAGTTCCTGCTCATCTGCCCACAGTCAGGTGTCTGTCAAGGAAATGTTTGAGCGTAAGAAGCCAATGTCACCAAGTCACCCCCTTGCCCGGCGTCTGACAGCTGGCTTGTCTGAACTCTTAGCCCGCCAGCTTTTACCATACAAGCTGGTGGAGTCTGAGCTGTTCAAAAAATTTGTAGCTATTGGGACACCGCAGTGGAAGGTACCTGGCTGAAATTTCTTTGCACAAAAGGCAATCCCCAACCTGTACTCAATTGTGCAAAAGGAAGTAATGGCATGTCTGGCACACAGTGTTGGGGCAAGGGTCCATCTGACCACTGATAGCTGGTCTGCAAAGCATGGTCAGGTCAGGTATATCACCTACACTGCGCATTGGGTAAACCTGCTGACGGCTGACAAGCATGGAATGCCTGGCTCTGCAGAGGAGTTGGTGACACCGCCACGACTTGCAGGCAGGCCTGCTGCCACCTCCTCTACTCCTCCTACTCCATCCTCTTCCATAACCTCCTTGGCTGAGTCCTCTTCTGCTGCTGTGTCTTGCTCCACATCAACGGCACCCCCCAGCTCCCCAGGTACTATTCCACATCCCGGATACGGCAGTGTCACGCCGTCTTGGGGTTGACTTGCCTGAAAGTAGAGAGTCACACTGCAGCAGCACTCCTTTCTGCCCTGAATGCACAGGTGGATCAGTGGCTGACTCCGCACCAACTGGAGATTGGCAAAATGGTTTCTGACAACGGAAGTAATTTGGTGGCGGCATTGAAATTGGGCAAGTTGACACATGTGCCGTGCATGGCACATGTGTGTAATCTGATTGTACAACACTTTGTGCATAAGTACCCAGGCTTACAGGATGTCCTGAAGCAGGCCAGGAAGGTGTGTGGCCATTTCAGGCGTTCCTACACGGCCATGGCGCACTTGTCAGATATCCAGCCCGACACATTGGAATTCAACACTCCTAATGTTCGACCGCCTGCTCCAACAAGAAAAAGACGTTAACGAGTATTTGTATGACCGGGGTGCTAGGACAGCCTCTGGGGAGCTGGGAATTTTTTTGCCACGTTACTGGACGCTCATGCGCAATGCCTCTAGGCTCATGCGTCCTTTTGAGGAGGTGACAAACCTAGTCAGTCGCACCGAAGGCACCATCAGCAACATCATACCATTTGTTTTCTTCCTGGAGCGTGCCCTGCGAAGAGTGCTGGATCAGGCCATAGATGAGCATGAAGAGAAAGAGTTGTGGTCACCATCACCACCAAAAACAGCCTTATCAGCATTGCTTGCTGGACCAGCGGCAACGCAGGAAGAGGATTGTGAGGAAGAGGAGTCAGAGGAGGAATGTGGCTTTGAGGAGGAGGAGGAAGACCAAGCACAACAGGCATCTCAGGGTGCTCGTTGTCACCTATCTGGTACCCGTGGTGTTGTACGTGGCTGGGGGGAAGAAGATACCTTCAGTGAGATCAGTGAGGATGAGGAACGGGACATGAGTAGCTCGGCATCCAACCTTGTGCAAATGGGGTCTTTCATGCTGTCGTGCCTGTTGAGGGACACTCGTATAAAAAAGCTGAAGGAGAACGAACTGTACTGGGTGTCCACGCTACTAGACCCCCGGTATAAGCATAAAGTGCTTGAAATGTTACCGAATTCCCGCAAGTTGGAAAAGATGGAGCAGTTCAAAAATAAATTAGAAAATGAACGCTTTACACAGCTTATAAGGGTGATGTCACAGCACAACGGGAATCTAACAGGTGAAGAGGTGAAAGTAATACTCCTCCTCCCACGACCACACCGGCAAGGACAGGACGCTTTACAGACGTGTTGTTGATAGAGGACATGCGGACCTTTTTAACTCCTATGCATCGCCACAGCCCTTCGGGGTCCAGCCTCAAAGAACGACTCAACCGACAGGTAGCAGACTACCTCGCCTTAACTGCAGATCTTGACTACTGGGTCAAGGGGTAGACCCCTTGACTACTGGGTGTGCAGGCTTGACCTGTGGCCTGAGCTATCCCAATTTGCCATAGAACTTCTGGCAAGTGTCAAGTGTCCTGTCGGAAAGGACCTTCAGTGCAGCAGGAGGTATTCGTCACTGAGAAGCGAAGTCGCCTAGGTCAGAAAAGTCTCGATTACCTCACCTTTATTAAGATGAATGAGGGATGGATCCCGAAGGGACTGACATTGGGTGATACATTCGAGTAAAAAAGGCCTGATGAGATGAGCTGCCTTGGGCTAAAAATGGTCCACACGCTGCTGTATATTATCTCCGAATGCAGGATGACTTGCGTGACTTATCCGCCACCAACTAGGGTTCAAGCCACCATGTTTTATGGCACTTTCTGCCAGGGAAACAAACATCAATTTTTCTGGCTGCTGCTACAGCAGGGTCTGCGACAATACCTAATTTTTCAGGCATGTGTACATGCCAAATTTTTCTGACCTCTGGTGCTGCACTGTGGCTTCAAAAATCAAACAAAAAAAAAGGCACATAACAGGGATAAAACTGATAGGAATAGTACTACTTAACACACCAGTCCTATCTGGTGGCACATTAGATTGCACGCGCACTGCCCCAAATTTGAAGTAGGAGGACCGACAAAGCATCTTTTTCCATCTCCCGGTTCCTAAAATCCATGCCATATACACGTCCCCTGAAGGGGATGTAACAGGGATTAAATTGATAAGAATAGTACTACTTAACACACCACTCATATCTGTTGTCACAGTAGCTTGCACGCATAGTACCACTAATTAAAAAAAAAAATGACAGGCAGAGGCAGGCCACCCCGCAGGGGCCGTCGTGGTTGTGGTGCTGTGATTCCCTTTGTCCCTAGAATAATGCCCAGTGTTCAGAGGCCACTTACCCTGAACTGGAAAACTTTGGAGCACTAGTTGACTGGCTAACACAGGACACCCAATCTTCTACAGCTTCTGCTCGGAACCTTGACGCGGTGTCTGTCAAGGTGTCTGTCAAGGACATGTTTGAGCGTAAGAAGCCAATGTCACAAACTTACCCCCTTGCCCGGCATCTGACAGCTGGATTTTCTGAACTCTTAGCCCACCAGCTTTTACCATACAAGCTGGTAGAGTCTGAGGCATTCCAAAAATTTGTAGCTATTGGGACACCGCAGTGGAAGGTACACGGCCAAAATTTCATAAATCAATGCCATATACACGTCCCCTGATGGGGGACGTAACAGGGATTAAACTGATAAGAATAGTACTACTTAACACACCACTCATATCTGGTGGCACAGTAGATTGCACTCGCAGTGCCCCAAATTCATAGCCTCGGGCCCCGCAACTGCCTCTGGGAACCTTACCATGGGTCTCAGACCGCCCGTCTTGTAATTCTCTGTCTGGGAAATTATCTATCTATCAAATCTATCTATTTATCTATCAAATCTATCTATCTATCATAGCTATCATCAAATGTATCTATCTAATCTATGTATCTATCTATCTATCTATCTATCTCGTGGCTGGACCGACCAAGCATCTTTTTCCATCTCCCGGTTCCTAAAATCATCTCCGGGTTCCTAAAATCGATGCCATACCTGTACTCGATTGTGCAAAAAGAAGTAATGTCATATGGGGTCTTTCATGCTGTCGTGCCTGTTGAGGGACCCTCGTATAAAAAGGCTGAAGGAGAACGACCTGTACTGGGTGTCCAAGCATCTTTTTCCATCTCCCGGTTCCTAAAATCATCTCCGGGTTCCTAAAATCGATGACATACCTGTACTCGATTGTGCAAAAGGAAGTAATGTCATATGGGGTCTTTCATGCTGTCGTGCCTGTTGAGGGACCCTCGTATAAAAAGGCTAAAGGAGAAAGACCTGTACTTGGTGTCCAAGCATCTTTTTCCATCTCCCGGTTCCTAAAATCATCTCCGGGTTCCTAAAATCAATGCCATATATACGTCCCCTGATAGGGGACGTGACAGGGATTAAACTGATAAGAATAGTACTGGTTAACACACCACTCCTATCTGGTGGCACAGTAGATTGCACGCGGTGCTCTGACAAAATGCAGAAGGACATTTGGCAGACAGACATTTGGCAGACGGACATTTGGCCGACAGGCAGAAAGCTAAAGAACGTTCCGATTTCGGCCAAGGACAGATACACAGAGTGCTCTGTTCTAATCAGAGCCTCGGGTGCCGCAACTGCCTCTGGGAACCTTACCATGGGTCCCAAACCGCCCATCTTGTAATTCTCTGTCTGAGAAATTATCTATCTATCAAATCTATCTATCTATCTATCTATCTATCTATCTATCTATCGTATCTATCATCAAATGTATCTATTGCTTCTATTGATCTATCTATCTAATCTATGTATCTATCTATCTATCTATCTTGTGGCCGGACCGACCAAGCATCTTTTTCTATCTCCCGGTTCCTAAAATCATCTCCGGGTTCCTAAAATCGATGCCATATACACGTCCCCTGATAGGGGACGTAACAGGGATTAAACTGATAAGAATAGTACTAGTTAACACACCACTCCTATCTGGTGGCACATTAGATTGCACGCGCAATGCCCCAAATTGGAAGTAGGAGGACCGACCAAGCATCTCATCTCTGTGTGATTCCTGTTCTTGGAGGACAGTTAATGGGTCAGTCATGTTGCACAGCTCCTCAATGTGACAAATCTTCCTGGTTAGCTCGTCGTTCTCTTTTTCCCAGCTGCTGGATCAGATCAGAGATTGTAAGTAAAACCTGCTCCTGCTGCCGGGTGATCTCACTCAGGACTCGCTTCTCTAGGTCTTCCAGCTGTTTCCTGATGTCCCTAATCAGGGCAGTCAGTCCTGCAGACTCTGGACTCTTTTCTCAGTCTCCTCTCTCTTTGTGGTCAGTTTCTGCAGAACATTTCTCAGTTTCTTTTTCTTCTTCTCAGAAGCCTCATTCAGCAGCTCGACCTGGTGTCCCCTGTGCTCTCCGGCCAGGGAGCAGGACACACAGATACAGGCAGCATCCTCAGTGCAGTAATATAATAGGAGCATCTTGTGGGTGGAGCATTTTCTGTTACCCCAGGAAGTGATTGCACGCGCAGTGACATCAGTGAGGACAAGGAACGGGACATGGCTAGCTTGGTATCCAACCTTGTGCAAATGGGGAGTTTGCGGTTGTGCAAATGGAATGTTTGCGGTTGTTTGCGGTGCGTTAAACGGGGAGTTTGGTCTGTCACTGTGAAGCGGGCGTAACCCTTACACTACCTGAACGATACAACATCATACCTGATGTTTTAAAGCACGTTATTCCAAGCAATTTAGGAATTTTAGGTGATTTATGCCCTTTATTGATTAAAAACAGACTCTGCATCAACTATGTAATTTTCCATGGGAGTTTTGCCATGGATCCCCCTCCGGCATGCCACAGTCCAGGTGTTAGTCCCCTTGAAACAACTTTTCCATCACTTTTGTGGCCAGAAAGAGTCCCTGTGGGTTTTAAAATTCGCCTGCCTATTGAAGTCAATGGCAGTTTGCCCGGTTCGCCCATTCGCGACCTTTTGCGGAAGTTCGCGTTCGCTGTTCCCGAATGCAAAATTTTAGGTTTGCAACATCACTAATGTTCGCCTGCCAAGACAAACAATTCACGACATCACTATAGGTAGGTTGCGGCGACATTGGGGGCGACATTGGGGGCGGGAGATTAGGGGTTAATAAGTATAATGTAGGTGTTGGCGATGTTGGGGGCAGCAGATTAGGGGTTAATAAGTATAATGTAGGTGTCGGTGATGTCCAGGGCGGCAGATTAGGGGTTAATAAATATAATGTAGGTGTCGGCGACGTTGGGGGCAGCAGATTAGGGGTTAATAAGTGTAAGATTAGGGGTGTTTAGACTCGGGGTTCATGTTAGGGTGTTAGGTGTAAACATAAATTTAGTTTCCCCATAGAAATCAATGGGGCTGCATTACAGAGCTTTACGCTGCTTTTTTTCAGCCGGTTCTCCCCATTGATGTCTATGGGGAAATCCAGCTCACCGCTGACTTAAGCAGCGCTGGTATTGGAGTGCGGTATGGAGCCGTATTTTGCTCTACACTTCTTGCCTAATAACGCCGGGTTTATAAAAACCTGTAATACCAGCGCTGTAGGTAAGTGAGCGGTGACAATAACATGCAAGTTAGTACTGCACCCCTCATAACGCAAAACTCGTAATCTAGCCGATATTTAATACAGTATGTCATTAGAGATGTTACACTCAATCTAAAGTCTAAGGAGTAAATATATCAGAGAAGTACAGTTAATCAGCATTATAAGGAACGGTGTGAAATTTTGCTGCCAATGGGTTCTCAGGTAGAAGGTGTGTGATGAATCTAAGTCATAGATCGAGCATATAAAAAATGGTTATGAGTTATAGAGAATTATTGTAACCATCCAATAATCTGAGAATGATTATATGTAGTATATTTTAATCAAAAACAGAAACGATCTTTACTCTATAGGGGCTCCATTCCTCTTTTTGCTGTATGGGTTATTGATTTTACGAATGGCCTGATCAATAAAAGAAATTATCAAGCTCACACCCCCAACTAAGCCAATCAAGGTTAAAAATAGAGCTGGGGGAGGAGTTTGATGATAATCCAAGTGAGGATTGCTTAATCGCCCCAGATGAGGATTTAACAGGAACTTGAACACAGCACTTCGGCTTGTCATTTTTTATTAACATTGAGAATGGCCAGTTTAGAGGCCAAAATGCGTTTGCTGTTTTTTTTTTATTATTATTTATTTATATAACAACAGCGTTACCACTACGTTTTGTAGCATGGTAAGTATTAAATCACATACTTATTTTACCATGCAGGGTAATTGGTGCGAGACAAAAAGAAACAATATTTTGCGTTATAACAATTACATAGATAAGAAAACAACATATTTACTTCTCCTAAAATTAAATTAATGTAAATTAAACTTTACATCAAAATAGAAAACCAGTGTTATGCTAGTTCATAGTAGTTTTAACTACTGTTGATATTTTTTGAAAGAAAGAACCCACCCGAAAGGAAAAAAAAAAAAAAAAGAAAGAAGAAGCATATCTTTCCTTTTGTCGTACCGAACAGATTTATCATTTCTTTACAGAATTTAAATCATAATGCCCGTCAGGAAGAAAAGGAGGACCAGAAAAACTAAACAGACAAACATTCAATACCAGACAAAACCAAACTAAAGAAAACAAAAAAAAACAGAACAAACAGAGCCACACAAAACAGAACGAACCGGGGAGAAAAAACAAAGAAAAAAACAGAAATGTATCAATTGTATTGGCTGCAGGGGGTTACCAAATTCCCAAAAGGACCAATTCCGTGTTTCGGAATGGATAGATCATGTGTTCAACCTCATTAGGGGGCAGGGCTTTAATGAAGTCTGACCATTTGGAAAAGAAACTCCTCACTTCCTGGTCATCGTGTAGGTTAGTATCTAATTGTTCCATTATGCACTGTTTCTTCAGACAGTTTTTTACCTCTAAGATACTTGGGGTTGCTCTCGATTTCCATTTCTTCAGAATTAAATATCTGACGGCCAGAATTGCTAAGGTGACTATTTTAAGTTTATCCTGGGGAAGGCCAAAGTCCTCCACAGGGAAGACTATGTTTAAGGGAGATAATATCAATGCGGAGATGCCCACCGAGTTAATGAGCCAGTATTGAATTTTTGACCAGCAGTTCCTAATTTTTGGAAAATACCAAAACATGTGGATAAGGTTGGCCGAGGGGTATGAGCATTTTGGGCACTTGTTAAAGGTGATGCTACGACATTTAGTTCCCTTCTCTGGGGAGAAATACGTCATGTGCAATAATTTTACATGCGCCTCCCTCCAGGTAGCGGAGAGAGTAACACGAGAGATTGCGTGGATTGATAATGTAACTACGGGGGTCACCTCTAGGTCTTCCGCTAATAATGCTGCCCATTTAAACTGCAATTTTTCTACCGTTTCTGGGCCTTTGAGAGAAATCAATTTTTGATAAATGTATGAAATTGATGTGAAGCCATTTTTAGCTATTAGAAGCCAATTTTCAAGTATGCCTAAAGACCAGTCCCAGCCGAAGTCACTTACTAATTTAAGAGCGAAATGTCGTGCTTGGAGGTAAGCGAAAAAGTTTTTATTGTGAAGATGAAAATCATCTTTAAGAGAGTCAAAGGGGGGGCGGAGCCAACTGCCGTACGAGAGAGACGTCTTATAACAGAGCTCTCTATCAGTAAGCTAATTTAGGCATTCATTAAACAATTTAATTCCCTAATTTGGCAGTCAATTAGTTAAAACATATATCCTAAACTACCCTAACTGGATATTTGATTAGTCCTGAGACCCAGATAAGCGATCTGTGAGGTGCAGCAGGAGCTAATACAGCAGCGGCAATACCGCCATTCAAGGAGCAGAGACACTTGAGCTGCTTTAGGACTTGGGAAGTCTACCGGCCTTCTAGGCTGCTTACCCACCTACTACTCTACTTTACAGCACAGCCAACACTGCTGCCCGGAGGGTCGGGGCTCCGCTCCGGTGCAGCAGAGCGACACAGCAGTCTGTAGTGGAAGCGAGTGAGAGCCGAATACAGCCATTTCATCACCTGACACCAGACCCGGTGGCCATACCGGTAAAGCCTCGGTAGCCGACCCTGATCCAATCTACCTCCTGTTGGCGGCTGCTATCTAGAGACTCCCGGACCCGCTCCCACAGACTACATCTCTCCAGCACTGATCTGGCGCGAACGGGTGCCATTTTGCGGCCTGGATCAGAGAAGCACCATCTTACCGCCGCTGAGGGGAGAAAAAAAGGTTAAAAGAAATCAATCAAGCCACACCAGAACAGCATATGAGGACTCAGGTAAGGGCACTTACATTATACTAGCCCTAGATCCTGAGCAAGCACAACCGGCAAGGTTACTAAACCTAAAGTTATACCCCACATCTTAATGAAAACATTGCTCACAATCAGAGATCGTTTCTCAGGCTATTTAGATATACTGAATGCCTGATAGAGGAGCTGAGTGACATTGTCAGACTTCTATACAGATCCCCAGTTCCCATAATACCTGCCTTTGAACTTATTTGACTAGTACATGTTATACTGAATCTGTGACAAAGATCTGAGAACTTGAGATCTCCATACTGCCTTATGAACTGACAGGTGGGATTAACAGGAGGACCTGGGCTAGTGAGGGGGCTCAAGACTCCAAGCAATTACTATTTAACTAAGGCACACTGAATATTTACCTGCTGGAAAAATTGTACAAATACATAGCCTATTCTTCAATACCTATAAACTCCCATATAGAGATAGAACCAAAGAAATAACAGAATCTACTGCAACTGGCTGCAAACATTACTTTTACTTCCATGGGAATTCAAAATTTCTTATAGCCTATATCTGATAAAGATAATTAACCTTAGTCTCTAATAACTAATTTATAAGTGGAGAAACTTGGTGAATGCTTAACTTCAGTCTTAAAGAAAATACACCATTTGTGGGATATATGTCATAACAGCTCTTGACTTACTGCTATCTGTGGTGCACTCTCCTCTTCCCTTTCCTACTGTCTCTTGTGGCAGTGGGTCATACCCTAAGGCCCCTTTCCCGTGATGACCCTGTGAGGGTAGCTGCCCTGAGGAGTTGTGTACCTAAGAAGAAGGAGGGGTGAAGAAAAGGAGAGGAAAGGAAAGAAGAAAATAAAAGAAAAGAGAGGGAGAGGAAAAGGAGAAGAGGGAGAGAGAAGATAAGGAGAGGAAGTGGAAAGGAAGATAGGAGAGGAGATTGATCCCCTTGCCTCCCTGAAAAGTCTTATAAAAATCACTGGTCTACGCCTGGAATTCAGAGTAATAACAATGTCTCACTCTAGCAGAAAAAAAAACATTAATAAACACAACTTAGGCCCAAAAAGAACTGTAGCTGACCACTTTCACAGCAAATTTCTATCAGAAAGAGACCTATCAGATGATGATTCCAGAGATTCCCCGTCTGGACAAGGAGAAGAGGAAATACTCACTACTGGAAAAAAATCTACCTACATCACAGAAGATTCCTCACTCAAGGATCTAATGAACTCTCTTTCTGCTAAAATGGACTCCCACCATACCTCATTGAAGCAGGAAATAAGAACTTCGGTGGCAGACCTTAAAAGAGAAATTTCTTCATTAGGAGATAGAACCGACCATTCTAATCTCCTTGCTTATTCACAATCTCTGGCGGAAATGATATCTGACCTAGAGATAAAACTAGCGGACCTTGAGGATAGGTCCAGGCGCAACAATGTGCGCCTTAGAGGCATTTCTGAAAGCGTCTTAAATGCTGACCTAAGTAAATATCTGGAAGATCTATTTACAGCTTTGCTAAACACTCCGCTAGACCAAGATGCAAAAATTGACAGAGCCCACAGAGCAATCAGACCAAGGAACTCTAACCAGGCACAGCCCAGAGACATAATAGTAAGATTTCATCATTATACTTTTAAGGAAAAAATTCTTAGAGCAGCCTTCATCAATAAGGACCTCCCAGATCCCTATAAGGAAATTCAGTTCTTCCCTGATTTATCTTCTCATACACTTTCAAGGAGAAGATCTTTTCAACCAATTACTCAATGCCTTCGTAAACACTCCATTAAATACAGATGGGGTTTCCCAGTACGGGTTATATTTCAGCATGATGGACTCACTTATAATTTGTCTAACTTAACCCAGGGAATGGAGATCCTCAACAAACTTAACCTCTTACAAAACTCACAAGCCCAGGGCCTCGCTCGGCAAGAACCCAACCCAACGCTAAAAGATACATCTACTAACAACACTCCAACCCTGGAATCCTCCTCTTTACGGATGGCTGCATCGGAGTGGAGTCCCAAACCCAGAAGATCCTCACCTGCCTCTAAGAGACGAAACACCACCCAACAGGACATATAAAATCTGTGGTCAGGTCAATCATACCTTGATACTACAGGACATAAACCAGTACTTGGTTTATACCTCGTCACCTTCCTAAAACAAAGAGAGGCATTAAGCATCATCTTATCTTCCAACATTCCATCCATATAGAAATGCTTTTGTTAAACACAACACCTGTGTATTTCATATAATAATTAAGCAAAACTTCTCCCAGTAGCTTTTGGCCTTGATTCACCCTTATCTTACAGACTTATTTCGCAATATTAGTGGACAATTCCTATTCCTGGTGAACTCAAAATATTTGCAGACATTTCATATGTATTGTTATAAAGCCTTATTATGTAATAATCTTTTTTCCTTCCCTACAGGCCTATCCTTCAGCTTTGTTATTAAGAATATATCTCATGTGTTTTAATAATCTAAGGCTGTCTATATTGCACAAGACCGTATATTTGCTATAACTAACCTGAATAAGATATCTTCAACCAATGCCAATACAGGAGAGTCTTATGTTCTCCCTAGACTTCCTACATACAAAATTTTGATTCTTACTAAGGTTTTTCTTCCTTATAAGACTAATCCTAAATCTAGTTATAGATAGTACATATTAAATTACGAATCGGAAAGCCTGACTTTAAAACATCACAATAGGCACTAATAATATTTAAGATAGATATAAGGTTTTATTCTAATAGTGGCCCCTTAACACTAAGTTATACTCCATGGAACTTATGGGATGTATAACTCTGTATAGCCCCTCCAATACTCTCCACCGCCTAGCAAGATGGAGTATATGTTTAGAAGCTTTAATTAATGTTTGACTATACTATCTAGAAACACCTTCTCATATATAGCTTTTTATACGTATACCCTACTTAGATAATTTAGGTTAATAGAATTTAGCTGATGAGAATAGATTATCATTAATAAAAACTCTCATTGTATTATAGGCACTAACTCCAGATTCTTACGCAATTTTGTTCTATATTCAGACACTGAAGGGACTCTCCTGATATTTAGGTCCAATATATATTATACAGCTAATGTTTTATTTATCTTACAGATATTCGTATGTTTTTGCAATGCATTCCAATGTGCCCTCTTACTGTCTTAAAGTATATACTGATAACATATTCTGTATTATATTCTAGATCTTCATGTGACAAGGTATGAAATATGGTTTTCTAAGGTTCTACTCTGTCTGGTTAAGTTTGATCCGGAATTGACCCGGATGCAAGTTTTTCTTTGTTTCTTTTGCTTTTTTTTTGTTGTTCTTTGTTATTTAAGATATAGTATATAGTTTAATTGCCTACTAATCATATAGATCGGTTGCCCCGCCCCCCCCATGTGAGGTGGTAACCATTATTTTAGTGCAGTGACATGGAGCTTGAGTATCTCCATACTTAAGCATCACTATACTTCAACCCTTTATTTATAGCGGTGCTTACCCGCTGAATATCCCCCTATACCCCCCAAAACAAAAAAAGTGGAAAAAGGAAAAAAGGAAAGATAAAAAGAGAAAAACAACGAGCTAGTTATTTACTTCTAACTCCCGGTACACCCAGAATTTAACTGAATTTATATCCAGTCCCCATTTGGGACTAGTCGGTTAATTTACTCAAACCCCATCCGCCTCCTTTCTCGCAAAGAAAATCTGGCGATTATCCCATACGCATGAATAAATAATAGCTTAGTCAATCACCCCTCTTATACCGCCTTATCCTTCCCCTCCCACACCTATCCCTCCCTTCTCCTTGTTTTTTTTTTTTCTCTTACAGTATGGAAATTAAACTTCTCACTCACAATGTCCAAGGACTCAATTCTCCGACCAAGAGAAGCCTCCTACTTACCAATATTAGAAAACTTAAAGCTAATGTCATCTTTCTCCAGGAGACCCACTGGCTCAGAAACCCAGGTATCCCCTTTTCTTTTAAAAACTTTTCAACCAAATTTGAGGCCTCCTTCTCCACTAAATCCAGAGGAGTGGCCATCCTCCTTAAAGATAATCTTCTAGTAGAGGAGATATACACTGAAATAGACCCTGAAGCTCGATATATTATTTTAATATGTAACATAAATGAAAGAAAGTACACTCTTGCGAATCTATATGCCCCAAATACTAGACAAATACCCTTCTTAAAACATGCCCTTAAGCTTATTAATATACTTAAGCAGGGAATTCTAATTATTGGAGGAGACTTCAATCTTGTATTAGACCCTCTCAGAGACAAAAGGGGAACTGCAAGATTAGTCCCAGATCGTTCCGCCAGCTCTCTCTCGGCAGCATTTAGAAATCTTATGGCGCAATACAGCCTATGCGATGTATGGAGAGCTATGCATGCCTTGGACAATGACTTCACCTTTTACTCTAGTGCCCATAAGATGTTCTCTAGAATTGATTTTATCTTTGTTGAGCCACACACTCTGACTGAAATTCACTCCTCCAAAATAGAAGTTGTTACATGGTCAGATCATGACCCCTTGGTAGTATCTTTTTCCACGCCTCAACCGACAACCTCTAAAAAATGGAGATATGAGGAATGGCTGATTTCAAATCCTCTTGCTAAACAGGAAACTGTAAATAGCTTACAAGAGTTCATTCATGATAATGAACAAACAGACATACAATATGTGTGGGCCTCCCTCAAGGCCTTTCTTAGAGGGGTTCTAATTAACAGAGCTGCTATTGTAAAGAAAAGTCAGGGTAAATCGCTTGCTGAATTGACTTGCGAATTCAGACGGCAAACCTCCATCCTAAAGGCAAACCCATCAGTACAAGGTGCTAAGAAACTTGAGCTGTTGAAAAAAGACCTCAACATTCTTGAGCTCACCAAGATACAAAAATCTCTCTTTAGGCTTAAGCAAACCTATTATTACCATAGTAACAAAGCCAACACCTTACTAGCTTCTAAACTTAGACTAAGACAAGCACAAAGAACCATACCTTCAATTACAATGGAAGGCAAAATAGTAACATCCCCAAAAGACATTGGAGAGACGTTTCGTGCCTTCTATACTAAATTATATAGTCTGACTGGTGAGCCTTCTATGGAAGTTTATTCCAGTGATGAAATCAAAGCTCTCTTGAATACCTTACATCTACCTGTATTAAATGAAGAGGCGGTAGCTATGCTAAGCACACCGATCTCATTGACAGAATTAAAATCAGCAATAGCTCAACTCAAGAGAAATAAAGCCCCAGGTCCAGATGGGTTCACGGGTCACTTCTACAAAACTTTTAATGAAACTCTTGAACCAATTCTACTGCGTACCTTTAATTCTTTTATGAACTCTGGAATGTGTCTAAATGAATTCTTAGAGGCTGATATCATTACAGTCTTAAAACCGGGAAAGGACTCTGGTCTGTGTCAGAACTATAGACCAATCTCTCTGATAAACTCAGATACAAAGCTATACTCCAAAATCCTCGCTAACAGATTAGCTAAAGTCATTTGTAATATAGTCCATCCAGACCAAGTGGGCTTTATCCCTAATCGAGAAGGCCCAGACAACACCCGAAGATTGTTTAATATCCTCTATGAAGCTAAGAAGCGTAAGGTCCCCCTTCTGGCCCTGTCACTAGACGCTGAAAAGGCGTTTGACAGGGTCAGATGGGATTATCTATGGTGTACCTTGGAGGCCTTTGCAGTTCCCTCCCAATTTATTAAGGCGGTTAGGGTTTTATACTCAACCCCTACAGCAAAGATTAATGGTGTAGGTTTTCAGTCAGCCCCGTTTGATATCCGAAACGGGACCAGACAGGGATGCCCGCTCTCCCCTATGCTATTTGCATTGGCGATTGAGCCCTTGGCTCAGTTGATAAGAGCGAATCCAGATGTAGTAGGCATTGACTTTGGGAGTTCAGTACACAAGATCGCACTATTTGCTGATGATGTCACCCTACTTCTCACTTCTCCATCTACATCCTTACAGGCTGTTTTTAACTGCCTAGATATATTCTCTAAATGCAGTTTTTATAAATTAAACTACTCCAAAACAGAAGTGTTACACATCAACATCCCTGACTCAGAGTTGAAACTCTTGCAAAGAAAATACGATTTCAGCTGGTCGGCTACTTCTGTAAAACATTTAGGCATTCACTTGAGCCCAGTTCCGGAAACTATGATCCAAAAAAATTACACAGATCGTATCCCGGAATTTAAAAAGTTACTAGAAAGCTGGGAATTCAGGGAATTCTCATGGACAGGGCGAATTGCTGTGGTCAAAATGTCGCTCATCCCTAAAATTACTTACCTTTTTAGGTGCATAACCCTGACTGTCCCGAGACCTATATTAAATAAGTTACAGAGCCTAATTTCCAATTATGTTTGGAAGGGAGGCAGACCCAGAATTGCTACTGCGACAATTCAGCAACCTATTGACAGAGGAGGATTGGCATACCCTAGCGTCTTACTATACCATGATGCTGCACGACTAGCCCATATCGTGGGTTGGAGCCTTAAAGGCGATAAACCTAGGTGGTACGAAGTGGAGGAGTCACTACTCCCTGGATCACTACTACTGCATGATCTCCCTTGGATACCGGTACACATACGTAGATCTTTACAAATTTCGCACCCTCTTATTCTGAATACCCTAATGTACTGGGACTCCAAAAAAAATATAGAATCCGTTGCACCACATCCATCCCCCCTCTATAGAATAAGACATATTTTGATTTCTATGTCTGAAACACATTTAGGCCTGTGGCTGGAGGCTGCTAATGAGCCAGTAACAACCCTTTATGATAACGATCTCCTCTTGTCATTTGACGAGGTCAAGGCTAAGCTCTCCATACCTACTTCCCTGAACTTTGAATTTATTAGACTGGCAAGTATCCTCAAGGCTTGGGGACTCTCAGGTCAACACATAAGATCTCCTACTAGATGGGAACAAAGGTGGAAACTAGGTAAATCACTCAAAGGTTCTCTCTCCTTTCACTATAATCTATTAGTTGCTCCCTTGGAGAAAACTAAGCATAGTCAATATAAAGCCTGGGAGAAAGAACTTAATGTTTGCACCGAGGTTGCATTATGGCTTAGAGAGATCATTGTTGCGAGAAGAATCCTACATAGTGCAACGCTGTGGGAACTGTATTATAAGATTACCACTAGGTGGCACTTTGTACCGGTTACTCTGAACAAATACTATCAACAGGCCTCCCCACTGTGTTGGCGTAAATGTGGCTGCTTAGGAACTCAGGTTCATATTTGGTGGGATTGTCCTATAATCAAAAAGACCTGGAGATTTGCATTTGATATCCTTAAGTCACTAGGCATAATTCTTTGCCCAACCCCTGCAGTGGGTCTCCTACATCATGAATTTCCGACTTTGTCTGAAGCTGACAAACATCTTGCCCTATACGTCCTCATGGCTACCAAACTGGCTATAGCAAGAGATTGGAAGCAAACCTCCCCCCCCTCACCCAAAAAAATAATAGACATAATTGACCATATTAGACAGATGGAGGAATTTGCATTTAGATACCTAAACAAACTAGAACTTTTTCATGTAATTTGGAGCAAATGGAGTACCTTGCAGAGCCCATAGAAGAGAAGGATCTCTATATTTATATGTAGATGGATATAAATATCTGTATATATTAATTTTTTTTTTTTTTTTCCTCTCCTTCTCCCCTTCCCCCCTCCCATTACTCCCTTACCCCTCCTCCCCGCTACAAAACTCCTACAAATACCCACAACCTTAAGCTTTTAACGCTACTTAAGGCCAATACCAACTAAGTAACTAAAGCCACTTATTTTGACTCATTAAATCTATGTTGAGATAGATCTGACTTAGACCCATAGTGGGATAATGAGGAGATGATTATTACCACTGGGAAATGTTGTTTGACCAGAGTTTATGATACAAGTTTATTAGTTGACTTTGTTTTTTTTTTTTTCCTTTTCCTTAATCCACAGGATTATATCTTTTATAAATATAAAATGAAAAATGAGGAAATATTCCATATGGACACATTGTCTCGCTACTTTTCAAATATATCCTATCTTTACTATATTGTGCCAAATTTATTATAATGACTGTTAAAAGATATTGCAATAATTGTATGCTCTCACTGATTCTTGTTTTACAACAGTACAAACTGTGCAACTTTGACAATTGTGTTTTACCTCTTATGTTAAACTTATTTTGTTCCTCAATAAAAAAATATAATATAAAAAAAAAAAAAAAGAGAGTCAAAGGACCTGATGCATCTATTTTGAAAATCCAGTAATTGGGAGGTATTCGCAAGGCCCGAGGAATCCCATTTGGTAAAGAGAGCTGATTGCATCCCAGCTTGGAATTGTGGGTTGTTTAACAGTGGTAAATAATGTGAAATTCTGAATTGGATATGTAGCATAGTGCATATCTTTTTCCATATCTGGATTGGGATGTAAATGGACTTTATTTTTTTTATGTCAGGAGAGATTATATTATTGTTACAATGTAGGAGGGCCACTAAGGAATACGGATGGGCAATGTTATTTTCAAGCTCGAGGTTTGTTACATAATTAGTATTATTTAACCATTCTATTGCCACTCTAGCCTGGAAGACTATATTGTATAAACGAATATCTGGCAGAGAAAGTCCCCCATACTCTATAGGAAGCATTAGTTTATTAAGAGAAATCCTGGGTTTCCTACTCTGCCAGATGAAAGAGCGGAGTGCGCAGTTGAAAGATAACAAATCCTTTGTTTTCAGAATAAGTGTGGTGTTCTGAAGGACATACAAAATTTTGGGGAGGAGGGTCATTTTATAAAGTGCAATGCGCCCTGACATAGACAAAGGGAGTTTTTGCCAATTCCTAAAAGCTTCTCTAGCTCTCTTAATTACCGGGAGAACATTTAGGTCATACCAGGCGTTAGGGTTAGGGGAAATCCATATACCTAAATACTTGAATGCAGCTTGAACTATAGAAAATGGAATAGCTATGTAGGAGTCTCTGGTGTGCTTAAGCCAACAAAGCTCTGATTTTAAAGTATTTATTTTATAAGCCAGAAAAAGAGACAAATTGGTCTATGATGTCAAGGAGCTTTGGGATATTTCTAGCTGTGTTTGACAAGTATATCAAAACATCATCTGCATAAAGTGCAATTTGCAACTCCTTTCCCTTGATTTTAATCCCTTCTATTTGATGGCGGATTTGGATAGCAAGAGGTTCGATAGCCACGTCGAAGAGAAGGGGAGAAAGAGGACACCCCTGCCTAGTCCCCCTTCCTAGCTTTATATCCTGGGTCATGTCACCATTAACTAAGATTCTAGTAGTTGCATTATTATATAAGTTATTAAATAAACGAAGAAAATTACCTCCCAGGCCGAACTGCTGCAAGGTAAAGGACAAATGGTCATAGTGTACTGAGTCAAACGCCTTCTCAGCGTTGATAGATATAATCGCCATATCAGGGGTGTCCTCTCCTCCCGTCCCCCCCGAGTCCAGCATCTTAAAGTATTCCATTGTCATGAATACCTCTCTTATTTTGGCAGATGAGTTTCGTTTTAAAAGAAAGCTAGCTTGATCTTTATGGATGATAGTGGAAAGCAGGGGCTGAAGTCTACTTGCTAAGATGGATGTGAACAGTTTGTAATCCGTATTTAGGAGTGCAATAGGTCTGTATGATTCTTTTCTATCTGGGTCTTTCCCCTGTTTTAAAATAAGGGTTGTATAGGATGCAACGAAATCCTTGGTTGGAGTATTGCCTTAAATGTAAATGTCGTTGAAAAGTGAGGTTAAATGCCCTGTTATCTCGGGTGCAAGTATTTTATAGAACTCATTCGGGAGTGCGTCAGGTCCTGGAGCTTTGTTAGAGGACAAACTTTGGATCATTGTGGAGATTTCTACTTCAGTAAAAGGAGATTGCAATGTTTCCAACAACTCAGGGGTCAAAATTGGAAAGACTATTTTATTCCAGAAATTTTCTCTTTGTGTATTATTAGAGACTTTAGGAGTATATAGGGATTGATAGTATTCTGCGAATACTCTACATATTTCTTTGGCAGAATTAAGATTTTTACTACCATTTATGATAGATTTTATTATAGGGGAGCCTCTTTCAGCTTTAACCAGGTTTGCCAGAAGCTTCACTGTTTTATTGCCAAAATGATATAATTTGGCCTGTAACCTAAGGTCTCTCTGAGTGCTTTTATAAAGCAAGAAAGAATCTCTTTCTGCCAATGCTGTATTGTACCTAGACCAATTTTCAGAGGTTTTATATAAGATATAACGATTATATGCATTTGTAACAGCCCTCAGTACTTCACTTTCCCTCTTTTTAATTTTCTTAGATCTAGAGATAGTATAGGCTAATACTTCCCCTCGGAGAACCGCCTTCGCGGTCTCCCAGAACAAAGCAGGTTGAGAGGTATGTTGTTGATTGAGTAGTGTATAATCACGAAACC